>NC_133775.1:14275050-14499932 GCF_003597395.2 Chelonoidis abingdonii
ATTCACCCACGAAAGCTCACGCTCCAAAACGTCTGTTAGTCTATAAGGTGCCACAGGATTCTCTGCTGCTTTTACAGATCCAGACTAACACGGCTACCCCTCTGATACTTGATAACTTTTGGTCATCATCAAATATTCCATGAAGCATCTACTGAGAATAAGGGTGTGTTTATTCTGCTCAGTTTCTAATTTATGTGATTTACTTTGACTACCTAAATCCCACCTGCAGTTTCAATTGGAAATAGTATTCTTTAACTTCTGGCACCACAGGAGATACTGTAAGTTCTTGTATAGGAAAGTATAAAGCATAAATTAATGGAGAACATTACAGAAGCTGTGTAATGAATGCCCAAAACTGTCCTCTGGGATCTCTCTAAAAAGGTGTGAAGCTGCCAGAAGAGTCAAGTCAACAATTCCTCATGCTTTTGGGAAGAGCTTGATGAACTATTTGTTGAGAGGACTGTATTAAATTAATTAGCTAAATAAAGTCAATGAGACTGAAGAGCAAGCTTAAAGTTAAGCACGTGCCTAAGCGCTGCCATGGATTTGTGGCATCCATGAAAACCTGCAGGCCACAGTGGACCAAGAGGATTCACATCTTTGTGCTATTATTGCTAAACTTTTGTCTTGTCTTACATTTAGCTACCTGCAAATTGTACCACTCAGCTATAAGATCAAGATTCCCTTAGATAGCATTCACATTTCCATTCATCATTTGGATACATCTCTTTAGAGTAAAACCTAAAACAATTTGAACACCATGTATAATTGGATAATACTAAGCAGGACCAAAATGAAATCTATTACTTTTTCAAGTGATCAGAGCCCCAACATACAGGTCAGCCAGCAGCTAGCATTAAATATTTTGAAAGGAGTTTTCATCAAAGCTATACATCACTTTAATAATCTAGGATTATGGCTGAACCTTAAAATGAAATCTGAGATGTGCACTGACATAGTGCTAAGAGACTAGCACTTCTGTAATAATTCTAATTTAAGCACTGCCTGGAAAGTTGCAGGAAGGAAAACATCTCCTTTTGACTCAGCAGCAATGGTTCTTAACAAGAATGATGTTGTGTTATCTTGTAGTGCAATCAGCATAATGTTTTTAAACTCCTTGAATTTTAGTCTGGTACACAGCTTTAAACATTTACTAAGAAGAGTATACCAGTGGTATAGAGGGTAGCTAGTACGTTATATCAGTTTACTTGTAAATTTGAGTCCAACATATATATCTTTCATGTCTCATTGTACTGTTAGCTCTAATCCACAACACTTGTCTAATAATTGGATCATGAGTAGGGGCTTACCATATTCACGGTCCATTTTGGTGAATTTTACAGTCATAGGATTTTAAAAATTGTAAATATCATTGTTTCAGCTATTTAAACCTGAAATTTCATGGAGTTGTAATTGTAAAGGTCCTGACCCAAAAAGAAGCTGTGTGTGTGGGTGTGGGTGTGTGGGTAGGGGGTGTTGCAAAGTTATTGTCGGGGGTTGTGGTACTGCTACCCTTACTTCTGCACTGCTGCTAGTGGTGGTGCTGCTTACAGAGCTGGGCAGCTGGAGAGCAGCAGCTGCTGGCTGGGAGCCCAGATCCAAAGGCAGCACCACGGCCAGCCGCAATGCAGAAGTAAGGGTGGCAGGGTATGGTATTGCAACCCTTACTTCTATGCTGCTGCCTGCAGAGCTGGGCCCTCAGTCAGCAACCGCCAATCTCCAGCCACCCAGCTCTGAAGCCAGCAGCAGCGCAGAAGTAGGGATGGCATGGTATGGTTTTGCCACGCTTACTTCTGTGCTGCTGGTGGCGGGGCGCTGCCTTCAAAATTGGGCTCTTGGCTCACAGCCACAAATCTCTGGCCGCCCTGCTCAGAAGGCAGCACAGAAGTAAGGGTGGCAATACCATGGCCCTCCTAAAATAACCTTGCGACCCTGTCATAGCTCCTACTCAGATCTGAACCTTAGAGTTCAGAAAATGAGATGCTAGCATGAAACCTCCAAGCTTAATTACCAGCTTAGATCTGATAGTGCTGCCACCAGCCAGGAATTCTAATGCCTGGCTCACTCTGGTCTCCCCAAAACCTTCCCTGGGGGACCCAAGATGCTTCAGTTAACCCTGAGTCTCGCCACAAAGGGGAAATACCCGTCCCTCTGTCTCCTCTATACTTCCCCCCAGGCTCCCCTCCCTGGATGACACCTGAAGATCACCGCTCCTTTCAATTCCTTGAAACGCAAACCAGAGAGATCAGTTTCTCTCTCCCTCACTCAGAGTCCCTCAAATGCAAATAATCACTTTGGAACTCTGAACACACAACGAGATTTTCTCTTCCCCGTCTCTTCCTCCCAATACCAATTCCTGGTGAGCGCAGACTCATCCCCTTGAGCCCAACTAGAAAAATCTCACAGGTCTTAAAAAGAAAGAAAAAAGACATAAAATGGTCTCTGTATAAGGTGAACAAATATACGCGGTTATGCCTAAAAGAAAAAATGAATAAACAAGCTTTAATGTCCAAAGAAATACAATTAACTTCCAAGCAAACTAACAAACCATGTAAATACAAAAAACAATATAACCCTATTGTCTTTTTACCTTTGTACTCACAACTTGGAAATAGAAGATTAGAAAACCTGGAGATAGAGTGATCCCCTCAGAGACTAGAGAGCAACAGAGACGAGACAAAGAACACCCACCCAAAACTTCCCTCCCTTGAGATTTGAAAAATCTTGTTTCCTGATTGGTCCTCTGGTCAGGTGTTTGGTTCCCTTTGTTAACCCTTTACAGTAAAAGAAACATTAACCCTTAGCTATCTGTTTATGACAGACCCCCACCTCAACTTCCCTTTGGGTCAGGACCTCCAATTTGAGAAACGCTGGTCTCCCTGTGAAATCTGTATAGTAGAGGTTAAAAGCACTCAAAAGACCAGATTTCATGGGGGGAGACCAGATTTCACGGGCCATGACACATTTTTCCTGGTCATGAATTTGATTGGGCCCTAATCATGAGAGAACTTACAAAGTTTTTCTTTTGGAATGAATGTATTGGTTATAAAAGGAGCTACAATGTAGCCATGAAAACACAGACAGTCTATTCTATTCTATCTAGGTTGTTATACTGCACTCATCCCTGTAGTATCAGAGTGCCTTCTAGTCATGCATGAAGTGACATATCTATACATCTATCACATGTGGTTTGTTCTCCCATCCTCTTCCCAGGGAGGAAACTGCATGTGAAATGGAGTGGTTTTGTTTTGGTAGAGTATTTATTATTATGTACACTCTGCTATATATTTATGTTCAAGAAGGCCAGGATGAAGAAGTGCACCCTGACCTGCAGACAAAGATGGTGAAGATTATCATGGGAATTTTTATAGCTTGTATGAGAAATTAGCCAGGATTCAAATCTGTGATCATTTGCACACAAAGTAGAAGCCCTTCCTCAATATTGTCCTGGTCCTTTACAAAATCTCTTCTCCTACTGGAGGTTCCCTGGCTTGCAAAGTACCATCCACGGAATAACGCTGAGGTCTTCCTTATAAACAGAGAGAGTGAGACTCTCTTCCTGGAAGAATTTTAAAGGGCCAGGGCTGTATAGGACAGGTGGTGATAATACAAACTTCCCCACATGATTAAACTAATGTGCCTCAACCTTGATCAGGGGGCATGAGCTCGAAAGTGTTCTCTGTCAGAGTTCACTCTCCATGACCAGTTCAATCCTTGGGCTTTTGTTCCTGAGATTCCCAACAAGGCAGGGCAAATTGGTGCCGATGTTGATGTGGGATGCTTTTTGAGATGTGGTTACCCGGTCCACTAAGAACTGGAGAACTGCAAAATCCAGACTGGAATTCTCAACCTCACAACCTCCTCCCCAAAAGTGTTCATGGTGGGATTTGGAACCTGAAGTGGTTTGTTCCCATCTCCCCTCTGCACCATTCTATAAAATAACTGGCAAAAGCCTAATCCAGCATCCAGTTGAAATCAATGGCAAGACTCCAGTTGGGCCTCTCACTCGGGCAAGGCCCAAATGCAGGACACAACGTGTAAGAAGTCCCCATATAGCTGACACACAAATTATTCATGCAAAAAACTTAAATCTTATGGTGCTCCTTCCTTTAGAATGTGAAGGTGAGCAATTTGGGTTCTCCCTTTTCAGAGTGGGCAGATAAATGATTGACAAATGCTGTAGGTCATTTGCAAGATAAAATCCCATCACGTGGAGTCCTGCCATCACTTCTCAATGGTCAGTTGGCGGAAAATATTTTTTCTCCAAAACCTCCCCATGAAAACTGGACCATGAAAAGCCACAAGGGTTGAACTACAGTGCATTCTGTCATAACCGTTTTGCACACTTCTATTGATAACCTCACATCTCTGTCTTCTGAGGGGGAGAGCTCTGGAGTCAAGTCTGTCTAGCCAAAATGTGAATAGAGAGTCACTGAGAAATTCAGAATCCCTGTTGAAATCTGAAACCTCAGAGGATTTAATCACACACAGACCCAGAACCAAAGGATTAGCCCATAAAGCCAGGTATTTGATTTATTTGAATGCTGTACTGACAGGGCGTTGCATATTTAAAAAACTGTGACAGTTTGTTATTTTGACTGAATTTTCTTTTGAAGATGTGTAGCCTTTGGCTCTCGGGGTTAAATCATTTCACACTAAAAGGTGCTTCTGATCGTGTTAATTATCAGGGAGAAACCAGCATCAGCTACTCCTCTTATTTTCTGTTTGGCTAATCTAGCATCAATATCACCATTGAGTTGTTTTGATTGAAATGTTTTTAAAGTTGAGGTCACTGAAGGCCTTGCTTTAAATATCCCCCTCAGCTGCACTCCCTGTAACGTGATTATTTCTAAGGTATCTCGAAAGCAGTTTGACTTTTCCCAGACAAAAAAGGAAAAGGCCCCAGCTGAGCTTGGAAACGGTCTTGCTACTTGGAACTTGGTTAAGAACAGGTTATTTATTGTTGTTCTTGGCCCGGGAGGCCCTTTGGGGCCTGCACTTCAGTTTGGCTGCAATGCAGCACAGAAACAGCTGAGGATCCTGCCTTTGCAGCATGGGGTGCCTGACAGGCCATGCAACTTATAAGCCTCACTTGCTGGAAAATGCAGATCCCTCTATGCTGATTTCTGGTTAAATCAACAACAGGCCGAGAAACTGAGAGCCACTTGGCCAGACTTGATAAATAATGTAATTGTTGCTGTTAATTAAGAAACCACCCAGATATATGCCTCTCATAACAGAATAATAAGGATCTGCAGTTCCATATTCAGGCAAAACTCCAACTGATTTCAATGGCAATGATGTCTAAGTAAGGATGAAGGATCTGTTTCAGCTCCTCTTGAAGTCAATGACTGTAACAGGAACACGATCATGCCTTAAGGAATGTACGATTCGTCTCCAGATGGCTTAACCCTGAGGGACTTGGTCCAGTGGATAGGACTCTAGTGTGGGTGTCAGGAGATACCAGCTATTTGACCTTGGGCAGTGCTCTGTGCCTCAGTTTACCCAAATGTAAAGTGGGAATACCCCTTTTATAAAGCACTTTCAGATCTATGGATAAAAATAATAAATGTTTATTATTATCATTATGCTACAAACTCTTATGCAAACAGTATCACTAACGGCAAGGAGTACAGTACTTGCGTGAGTATAGGCATGTTAGACAAGGCCACCGATCGTCCTCAAAGTGCTTTACAGACTTTATTTATCTGACAGAACTGCCCTAGAAACTTGTATTAAAACTGTGGGCAAAATACTGTCTGTCTTTCTTTCCTTCTAGTCAGTACATTTAATTTTTATCTTCATTTTAGATGGATGACTGTAGTACATATAAAACATTTTACAGCATCATGCCTCTGTGAAATAGTTCATTGTGTACCATAACATGCATATTACAAAAGGTTTGTCTTCATTTCAAGTTTTAACCTCAGAGTTTTCAGCTGTCTTGTAGACTTCCCTTGGCTCTCATCATAGGATAATCAGTATGTGCCCTTGTAAAGCTGTAGAGAAGGGTTTCATTACAACAGACTGTCTCTGAATTCTAGCTAACATTATACAGTTAGATCTGACCTAAGGACAACGTGGATTCACTTGCAGCTTTTAGGTCAACATTGGATGTCTTTCGAAAAGAGATGCCCTAGCTTGGACAAAGATAATGGGCTTGATGCAGAAATCATCAGATGAGGTTCTTTGGCTTGTGTGATGCAGGAGGTCCGACTGGGTGATCATAATGGTCTTTTCTGGCCTTAAACATCTATGAATCTACAAATGTACAGTTTAGGATGAACATCTACAATATGTGTAGGGAAAGACTCCCATTGACTTCAATTGACTTTGAACAAGGCCCCAATAAATCTTATCTGCAGTCATCTAAAGGAGGAGGATTTTGGTTCCAGAATGAATTTTACTTTCTGCCATTTGGTTTGCTCATGCTTTGGAGAACCCTGGATTAGTACTTATAGAAGAAGAACGTGTCAGTCCCTTGCCATTAAAACATGTGCTCACAGCCCTAAGCGGCATAATGATTCATATCCTCTTCTAATCACCATTAATTCTATGTGAAAAAGTTGGAGAAATCTTCTGAGAGGCTTTAAATCCACTACATATTTAGGTTCCAAGATGACCATATGGACTGTGACTCATTTCTTAAGATAAATATATAAAAATCAATTATACGGTCATTTTGGTTACCAGAAGGAATCTGTTCCACTAGTCATTTGTTTCCTAATATCTTGTCTTATTAGTTTTTTTAAAAAATCATAAAACACTTTACAAATTATATACCATTTCTGGCAGCAGACCCCTTCCATTGAGACAGATGCATGACTGTTTATCTAAAACTAGGCTGGGATAATATTCTAGTACAGTCTAAAAACTCAGAGTTCAAAGATGTGCTAAAAACAGCTGGCAGAGAAAAGGGAAGGGCAAAACATCTGGAGGAGAAAGGAGAGTGTGATCTAGCAGTTAGAGAAGGGGGACTGTTAGTCAAGACTTTTGGGCTCAGTTTCCTGCTCATCTCTTGACATTGTGTTCCTTGCATACAACACACAAACCAACATTTTCAAACTTGGATGCCTAAAATTAGGAACCTAAATCAATACCAGGCACCTAAATAAACAGTTAGATTTTCTGAGGTGCTGAGCATCCAGAGCTTCACTGATTTCATATTTAAACATTTTTGGCCTCAATTTTTCTATTCTTTAGTTTGCAAAATCTGTGCAATAAATCACACAGTGATTATTTGCCCTGTATTTTCTGTGCACGGGTCAATATAAGGTGTTACATAAGTTCTAAGTTTTCTTACCTACAGCATAAAGATTTAGGGCCTTATTCATGTTGAGTAGCACCTTCCGCCATGTATGGTCCTGTTGATTTCAACTTGACTACCCATGGAATAAGTTACTACTATTTAACATGAATAAAGCCAGTGTTCTATGATAGAATGTAGGAAAGTGTCTCAACTTGCTACTGAAGGCTTCTTACACAAAAAAAAACACGAAATGTTGTAGCCATTTAGGACTTTTCTACTACCAGGATTAGTATTCTGTGAATTATAATGTGATTCAAGGAAAACATCCAGAAATGATATTAATCTCAAATACTCCTCCTCTCTCTTCTTGTGTGGATAAGGACAAGGGTATCAGAATGCCCAGGGAGACTGGGCATTATTCATGCTCACAGTACTTCAGCTCAGCCACAAGATGCAGAAATTAGTGGGTGAAATTCTATGGCCTGTGTTATGTGTGAAGGTTAGTTAGACTAGATGATCATAAACTTTTCCATGGACATTTGCCAGTGTGTGTCTTTGATAATATGGTAGCTCCTATTCTAAGTACAGGAAGATACCGTAGGGCATCAAGGTTGAGGTCAAATGGTGTCCACTTTATTGCATCCTCACTTAGTCTGTGAGGAACCTGAATCTTTTCTCTCTTTAACGGTGTGATCCTGCAAGGCGTTGAGCACCATCTACTCTCATTGGAGTCAGTGGCGGGTGAGAATTCCTCTTGCAGCGGAACAGACTTGACTCACTGCAAAATCAGACTCCAGAATAGCACCACAAAAAAATCAAATCTCCTCTCTGATTTGCATACTCTCCATCTCACTGGTCTCTCCTGCTTTCACCTTAGGTAGGGTGACCAGATGTCCTGATTTTATAGGGACTGTCCCAATTTTGGGGGCTTTTTCTTACATAGGCTCCTATTACCCCTCACCCTTGTCCTGATTTTTCTCACTTGCTATCTGGTCACCCTAACCTTAGGTGGCTCTCTTATCTGCAGTGTGCATCTCCATTGCATTTCCTGTGCCTGTTCCAGGAGCAGAACCTCCATTTGCAGAGAATTTTGCCTTAAGTAATCACCTGTCTGTACTGATTTTATACTTTTTTCTTTTTTGTTGTTTTCTTAAGCATTTGACATAACTGGCTAGTTGGCCAAGCTCAGCCCTTTAAAATATTGCTCTGCTGCTCGCCAATCTTATCATATAAAAATATTTATCCACATTCGCGCTTCATAAAATGTGATTTAAATTGCATACGTCTGAGAGAGATGGTGCCTTTCTGACACAGCCCTGAGTTACAGGGGTTGTGAGGAGGCCACCTTGCACTAGATTCCCCATGAAGAATTCCTGTTGACTCAGCTACAATTCCACGAGGAGCTCCCAGGAAGGAGCTGTGGCCTCTTTATCACCCTCTGAAAAAGGGCAGCATATGTTCCCTCTATAAACAGACTGCTCTGCCAGCTGCTGAAGAGGTGAGGAATGGTCTTGCACTAATCCCACTCTTTCCTGCATGTTTAAAAGAGGCTGCAGCTAATATGGAGCAGAGGATCCATTGACAAGTCACACTGTCACTAGCACATATACAGGGAGCTCAAGAGGAAGAAAGGTGTCTTGAACCTTCCCTCCTTTCACATACAGCCAGACATAGTCTGGTCCTATGTGTCTCAGACTCTTTATCTTACTTGCAAAATGGTGATTTTGCAGCATTTCTAGCACAAAATACCTGTAGTAACAAAATGTATAGTTTGAAACATTCCATTGCAATATTATGTTTATGCTATAGCTCAGACAGAAGTTAGGGGCTTGATGCTGAAATTACTAGGTGAGTTGGTATGGCCTGAGTTATGCAGGAGGTCACGCTGAAGGTTCACAATAGTTCCTTCTGACCTGAAAATCTACACAGCTATTATTTATTTATTTATTGTTGTTAGCACAAAGCACTGGACGACATATTAAGTAAATCGCCCCTTAGATGAAAGATATTCACTCTCTGTACATTGGTGAATGAGAACTGACTCTCAGTCAAATGTCATATGGGATTTTCTTTTTTCGTATTCATGGGTTCTTCACATTTACCTTTTTCACTGTTGGAGGTCCTGCTTGCTTAGACATCAGCACAGGTATTCTAATAAAATCATTTAGAACTAGCTGCACTGCATTATGATTAGGGCGCTACCAAATTCACAGTCATGAAAAATGCATCACGGATCGTGAAATCTGTTCTCTTACGGCGAAATTTGGTCTTTTGTGTGCTTTTACCCTATACTATACAGATTTTATGGAGGAAACCGGTGTTTCTCAAACTGGGGATTCTGACCCAAAAGGGAATTGCGAGGGGAGGGGGGGGTCACAAGGTTATTTGGGGGAGTGCGATATTGCCACCCTTACTTCTGCACTGCCTTCAGAGCTGGGTGGCTGGAGAGCGATAGCTGCTGACTAATGGCCCAGCTCTTCAGGCAGCAGTGCAGAAGTCAGGGTGGGAATACCATACCATGCCATTCTTACCTCTGCACTGCTCCTGGCCAGCAGCTGCCACTCTCCAGCTGCCCAGCTCTGAAGGCATTGCTCTGCCAGCAGCAGTGCAGAAGTAAGGGTAGCAGTACCACAACCCCCCTACAATAACCTTTGTGATCCCCCCACAACTCCTTTTTGGGTCAGGACCCCTACAATTACAACACCGTGAAATTTCAGATTTAAATAGCTGAAATCATGACATTTACAATTTTTATGTAAATTGTATGACTATGAATTTGACCAAAATGGACCATGAATTTGATAGGCCCCTAGTTATGATTTGCTCCATGCCACACTTTTAAAATTCTGTTACATAAAAGGAGCAGAAGGGGAAAGTAATGGGAGGAAAATGGATTCCATTGATGGTAAAAGCAGCTCAATGTGAGGCCCGTGATTGGTGGTACTGCTTGAATAGAAGCCAACGAAGTTCACAAAAGGCCTGATCCAAAGCCCATTGGACACAACAGGAGTCTTTCAATTGACTTAGATGAGGTTTGCATCAGGCCCTTCACCATGATTCCTGCATGGCAAACTGTGCATCTAATGCACTTTTAATGAAAATGTTATCCTCTGAAATGCTGCCAAGTGTGACAGGCATAGAAGCAAAGACTGAGGAGGGCAATCATGGGGAAAGATCTTACAGCTCTTTCATAAGCCTTCATATTGTAAAAGGCTGAGGAAGCCAGCCCACATCAACAGCAGAATGAACTGACATCTACAGGGACATGTCATGTGATCACAGTTTAATAAAGCTCCTGTATCATGCTTTGTTAATGAAATTTTTGGATAGAAGTTAACAAAGAGGTCGTTGTGGTGGAAAAGAATGCAGGCTTTGATTTTTTTTTTTAATTTTTTTTTAAGGGTTCATGATGTGTCATTTTCAGTGAGTTGCTGGCTGAATGAAATGCTCTCCCAATGCCAACTGTTACCTCATAAATGTTTCTTATGAAAAATAATTCATGCTCTGGAGATGATCAGCGGCATTCTCAGCTGAGCCCCTGTTAGAAACATGGATTCTTCTTTTCTGGAAGAAATCTCCTATTAGCCATTCCTTCAACAAGTGCTGAAGGATGAGTTCAGGGCTGCATGGCAAAGTGAAGTATTTTATTAAGATCGTTAGCTTCTGGGACTCAGTTGAAGCCTTGCCCAGCATATACTAAGGGAAGAATCAGTTTGTCATGATGGTTTCATAAGTTCAGACATAAGTTCCAATAGCCCTAACCTTGTTTACGGTACCCAGGAGGGCAGTCCACAAAATGAATGATCATGCATTAGAAGTAAATATACAGACAATGAAACACGTGTCAGGTTTGAACTTTTGAAGCATAGCCACTAGGAGCTACTATGTGTTTGTGTGAGGGAGGATGAAATGGAAAATCCAAAACCCATGGAAGAGGGTCAACAGGAAGGGCATGAGGAGAAAAAAGTGTGTTTATAGTATGTTCTGCCTGCTTGCATTGCCGCTTCACTCTCATCCCTTGCAGTTGTGATTGAGCTTTCAGGAGCTGGGATAGAACCAGGGGAGGAGTCAGAAGAACTGCTTCTCTACGTATCAGGATCTGTTTGCAGACAGTTGATGTTTATGATGCATTTAACAAGGCAGATTTTGGTTTCTGAAAGCAGCCGTATCTCTACCGCTGTGGTTTTTCTACACCACGAAGGAGATCTTTTTGTGCGAAGGGGTTCTGGAGTCGATGAGTGGAATTAGGGAAGGAGCCGAGAAAGGTGAGGAGATGCTGAGTCCATTATGTAGAAGCCCAGCAGAGTTTTGACCTGCAGATCCCACCATTCATTAATTTGTCTGGAACTCACCATCTCAGTATTGCCCCACCACAGGCCCTACATCTCAGGGGCAGTGCCACCCAGAGGAGGAGGCAAAAGGGGCAGTTTGCCCCAGGCCTTGTCCCTTTGAAAGGGCCCAAACCCACGGAATTTGAGTGAATGGCACTGCAATCTGGCAAATGGGGTTGTCACTCAGGTTTGGCTTGGCTGCACCCCAGTCAAGAGAGAGGAGTGGCCAGATCAAACCTGAGTGATGCTGCAACCCTGTGTGCCAGGTCAGAATGCCCAGAGTCGGGAGCTGTGACAGGAGTTACTCCTGTGTGGAGTGGGGATGGGAAGGGCACTCTCTCCTTCCCATTCCTCTGGAGCATCAGTTTCCAGGTGGGGAGAGTTGGGGCCCTTAGCTTCCCAAAAACTTGTGTGCCCTGCTCAGAGAGGATGGTGTAGTGTGGAATCCAGAAAGAGGGGATTTGGCCCTTGATCAATTGCTTAGCTGATAATTAAAAATGCTCAGAAAATTTTAGTCCAAAAAAGTGTAAATTAAAAATGGAAACATTTAGTTTTTGGCCACAATTTTTGTGGACTCTTCCCCCCTACCCCACCACATTTTCAACTAACTCGCCTACTAATTCTCAATTAAGTACCTTGGAGTACCAATCACTTGTCTGTAAAGTGCTTTGAAGATCTAAAATGTGACATAAGTAACTCTGATACTGTGCTAACTCAGGGAGGTGCAGATGATAAACAGGTAAAAGTTAGCTGAACACACATTACCATAGTCTGACCTTTTACAGTGCATATGTGGTAAGTGAAATGACAACAAGCTCAGATTTCATTTTATTTTTTTCCTTTTATTTTGTTCACCACTGGGTCTTTCACAACCAAATCAATTTAAACCCCGCCCCCTTGAAAGGGACAGCGTGGGATCCAGCCATCTGAAGAGTAAATTCATCTTGTTCTTTCCCTTTAAGAAAAAAAAAAACAACGACTGAAAATAAAATAGTAAAATGACCATTTTTCTGCAGCTCCCGCAGTCTGGGGGCTCCCTTGACTTTGAACTCTTTTCGACAGTGTACTTTATCATCTGTAATAATAAACGCTGAGCTGATGGAACTAAAACAGTCTGGCTTCCAGGGCCAGTGCCTTGGTATTTTCTTTTTTGTTTTGTTTTGTTAGCAAACTTCTCTTATTGTTATCTCCCTACTCCAAAAACAAGAATGGTTAAAAAGTCATTGGCTCATGCCAGGCAAAGAATGCTCTCAGCTTCTCACTGAAGTTTTTAAAGCAAAAAATGGCAAATACAGCCAATTACTCCTGATGTTGGTGGTTACTGTTACAAAATGCGGGCTGTAAGGATATTGATACTCTGGAGCCTTCCAGCTGTTCAGAAAGAGAGCGAGCAAGAGAGCATGGTAGTACGTAATTTATTATTTTCTGGACATAATAGCTTACAGCTCCAACAGCATTATGTATATGTTGTACAGATCATCAAATAGCACATAATCTAATAATGAGAAACGGACAAACACCA
This sequence comes from Chelonoidis abingdonii, assembly GCF_003597395.2. Taxonomy (NCBI): domain Eukaryota; kingdom Metazoa; phylum Chordata; order Testudines; family Testudinidae; genus Chelonoidis; species Chelonoidis abingdonii. The sequence continues at coordinate 14,288,153 of NC_133775.1, forward strand.
GATGCCTGGTATTTGGCAGAATTGCCAATATTGCGAGGTGTCAGGTAACAGAATTATATTCTGTGTTTACCAGGCAACAATAAAATCTACTATATTGTAGAGGCCTCCCCTCCATCTTTCAATATCCTTGTTTCTAGCTATTGCTTCACTTGTTATCTTTGGCCACCTAGAGGCAGGCTGTTATATTCCTGGCCACTTTGTATCCTAATAAAATGTTGCTCAAACAAAATTGGCAATGAAGGTTGGGTTGAGAAACTAGTTTGGACGAACAACAACAAAAAAAAGAATTAGCAGCAGGGCAGTAATCTACCAATGACTGCAGTCAGCTAGTTTTACAAATACTGTGGCTTTAATATGGCTACTTAAAGGCGTTGGCATAAACACTGACTGCTACTCCTCAACATTGTTCCCCTTGCACTTGGAATTCTCCTGCTTTCTCATGCACCAAATGACCTCCCACACCTCTTTCAAATTCCATTTGTCTTCTCTGAAGCTTTTTCAAAATTGCCCTCTGCAAGATTTGGACAGCTCCCCAAGCATCATGGCCTACATTTACACCAGTGACTAGTGATCGGAGGTGTTTTATTTTTGGGGCACCAAACCTGAGATGCCTCATAAAAGGGCCTTGATTTTCTGAGGGAGAATGCTCGGTAGTTTCTGAAAGGAGTACTGGCTTTTTAAGTCCAGAAGAAGTAGTTTGAGAGGACAGTTTCTTCATTCCAAGTGTCTGGAATAACCCAACTGGATGGAGGGTGAAAGGAAGATGGTCCTGGGTATTAGTTAGTGTCTGGGATGGAAAGGATATAGGAAAAACCAGAGCTATTTTTCCTTTAAGGGCTAGGGACAGTGGGCAGTGCAAGGCTCTCTTCTTGCCCATCCAGGTGTTTGGGGTTATTAGACCCACCTGGGAAGGATTAAGGAAGTGATCGATGCCTGGGTGGGTGAATAAAAAAGGAAGCTCCAAACTCAGTCAGAGAGAGCTCACTGTGAGAAGGGCTGTGAAAACCCTGATCTAAATGGGAAAGTTTGTAGCCCTGAGAGGCCAGGATTTGAACCACTCTATCCCAGGAAGAAGGGCTGTGGAAACCCTGGACCTCAGGGTGGGCAATCTAGGAGCTCTCTGGAAGTTGGACAATGTTGAATAAATTAGACCCCAAGAGAAGGTAGCTATTGTTTGAAAGATTTTTGGCTGTGAGTGAGTCATTCCCAGGAATCTGAAGGGGAACAGAGGTAGGCAACTGTAGTGTCATGCCACGCTGCAAAGGGGAGCACTTGGAGACCACAGCCCACCTACAGACCTTTTCAAGATGACTCAGGCTCTGCAGCCTAAATTAATACATCCAAACTCACTAGTCACTTATGAAAGCCCTTACGTATCCCCTGGCATGCTAAGTGTGGGCCTGACTTTCTGAATTACTAAACATCACCAACTCCTGTTGGAGTCCATAGGAAATGCATGTGATCAGGAGCTGCGTAGAGTGTGTGAAAAGCAAGTACCATATGTATCTGATCTGTCTGTTCCAGGTTGTAAGTACCTTGGGGTGGAGATTGTGTCTCAGCCTATTTTGAAAAGCTGAGGACACTGTTGGCTCAATTAAAAAGAATAATAATCTGCATGTATGGTGCAAAATGTCCTAAATTGACAGTCTTCTGGAGGAAAATAAATGGAACTGTCAAGATAACTGTAGTTCGGCTGCCCATAGATTCCATAGTAGGTCTACGAGTTTACACGACAAAGGAGGTTATTGTCTCAGGGAAGGACTCATTGATAACACGATTGCTAATAGCAGCCAGATTATATATGACAGCTTGTTTTTAGAAAAGGAGTATCGGGCAACATCAGTGACCTAGAGAAATGAGAATGTTTCAGTGGAAGAAATGATAGACAGCCTTATATCAGGAATGAGTAGATTTTATAATATAGAGTTACCATTTGGAAAAGTTGAACAAAATAAATACACAGTTAATAAGAGGCTGACCAAACACAAATGGGTCTTTTAAAGGTACCACATACAGGTGATGAATAAGATGTACACCACTACCTCGATATAATGCCACCCAATATAACACAAATTTGGATATAAAGCGGTAAAGCAGTGCTCCGGTGGGGTGGGGCTTCACAATCCGGTGGATCAAAGCAAGTTCAATGTAACATGGTTTCACCTATAACGCAATAAGATTTTTTGGCTCCCAAGGACCGCGTTATATCGAGGTAGAGGTGTATTAATTCTTGTATGTAAAGTTCATATATGCTATTAATGACAACATAAAAAGTTAAAAAACATAAAAAATAATAGGAATAATAGCACACATAGCTGTTGGAACATCCAATGTCTTTCCCCATCAGTATCAATTAAAGAAGAGGTTCTCTGTGACCTGAACACAACTTGCCTCTTCACATTATGAAATGTTTTCTTCCAAATGGATTCCATTTCTCAGTTCAAAATTTTCAATAAGATTTAAAGTAGCTTGATATCTATATTCCAGTGTGGGTTGTTACATTCAGCCATTGCTTCAAATGGGAAGGGGATATGCTGAGCATCTTCCCAGAGATTGCTGTGTAACTTTGCAGGTGCCGAACAGTTCCATTCCACCCAGAGCTTGTCTTCTATTTTAGTGATGGGTGGATCTATACATACACCACAGTGCACCTCAAAATTTCAAAGGGGGTAGTAGGAGGAGGCTGGGCTGGGAAAGTGTGTATTATGCACATTCCCCTTCCCCATCCTTGCTAAACAGTTGTGAATCTTCTAAAAAGTTCATGCAGCCTGAGTCTGTGCTAACTTCCCAAGAAAGCCCATCTGCCCAGTGGGCTTGATCCAGTGCATGTACATCCATTGACTTCAGTGGGTTTTGGCTCAGGCTCTAAGGGAGCTCTCTTTGGAAAGGAGGCATGCCGAGGGCAGCTGTATTTACCAGGAATCTCTGACAAGCAACCCATAGGAGCTCTGTTAACAGGTAGCCAGCTGGAAATAGAGAATTCCTGAACCTGCATGGAAGCACAGATCTTCTGGAGGAATGTCCTTGGCAATACAGCAGATCTCTGCAGAGATATCAAGGACCCATGATTTCTAGGTTCTGAACTCCCACTTGTCCTATGGGTGAGAGGAGACTGTACTCCTCCTTCTATAGACTGATGTCTGGTAACCTCTTAGAATTTTCTTTCCCCTGGTTCCCTCTATGTATAAAGCAGCTCTGGCCCAGTATTTGTGAGAAGTTGTGTTTGCATCATGCCACATACATTGCCCTTGCAAACCAACCAGAGGGCTAATGCAGGCTGTAAGTGCTCATTGCTTAGTAGATGGGAAAAAATGTAGAAAACATGCTGTGATTCTGGAGACTTAGGCCTATGTATCAACTGAGAGTCTGTCAGGTTTCATGCTGGTGGAACATTATTAAAAGTAAGTTGTTAAAATTGCACTAAAGTATGTAGAGTTTGGACTTCCCTAAATGCTGGTGAATGGAGGACTGCAATACTCATATGCTAAGCCCTGTATTTCTCAAGTCAAGAGTAATAGCTGTACATGTGTGTTACATAACTGTCACATGGCTGGGAGAGACCCCATGATAACTAATGCTATTAATCATTGCTGAGTTTTGCCCATAGAAATGGTTACATCCCTTAGGGGAGAGAGTGGTCAGTGGATAACCATTACAAAGCAATGCGTCCAAAGAAAATGCCTAGGTTCTCAATACAGTAGGTAGACACCAGTTTATATGACAATGGAGAAGGGGAAACTCTCAAACAGGGATGCATCACACAGGGTGACTTTGTGGAAGAAGTACCTCATGGACTTCCCCCATCACCTTTTGCATCTGTGAGCCCCAGGAGTCAGAACAGTCACCTGCCAGTCTTTTCAGATGAAAGCTGCCTAGTGGAAGGAAACGGGGTTCTTTTTACCAGACTGGATCCTAAGAGGCAAGAACTTTGTCTGTCAGGTAAAGAACTGCTAGCTGCCACAGAAGCAGAAGCTAAACTTATAAGACTTTGTTAATATGAAGAGAAGTTTTATAAGAGGATAACCTAGGCTTGTCTTTATCTATCTGTGTCTTTAGAATTCTTAGCATTGTGCAGATAGCTCTTGCTTCATTTTCATTTAATTAATAAAGCCAAAATAAATTTATTACAGGATCAGACTGAGCATTGCCTTATTGGATAAAGGAGGGACATCTACTGAGGAACTGACTTGTGGTATGTGTCTGGTCTTTTGGGAACAGAGGAACTTGAGATTTGGTATTATAGTGAATATCACAGGAGTCCACTTACTTGGTGTCAAGAGGGATTGAGATTTCCAAGGGGACTTTTTAAATTCTATATTCAGGCTGGCAAGTGTCAAGGGAGTTAATAAGCAGTATGGTTAGCTGGTGTGTCTAAGGAGGTAGAGTTACAGCGGTCAGTGGGTTAACTTCCCTGTTAATGAACAGTCTGCCCTGAAGTGCAATCCAGGGTCTCGAGATCCAAGGGGCATGACACATGCTAATCCCAAAACAAGGACGGGTTGTTTTTCATTTATTGTGAAGATCATCAAAGATAGGGAAACATAGAGGCAATTCTGGAGAACCCCAGAGGAAGGCTTCACAGCATAGGAAACGTTAGTCAAATAAAAGCAGAGGATGTTTATGGTGTGAAATCAGGAAGTGCTTTCAGGAAATTGGTAGGAAAATTCAGATGAGGCAGGCGAGGGGAAAACAGAATATACACACTCACAGCCGTTTTGATTATGTTGTTCAGTAGTATTTTTAGAAAATTGGACCATCATCAAATCTTAAGCTTGATCATGAACTTCCATTGGTCCTTCCCCACCACCCCCAGTTCAGATTCAGGAAATAGATATTTTTGTCTCGTGTACGGTACTATTTTGGTTCATGAGTCTATTTTGAGAAGCGTCCCTAAACGCAGTTCATCCCCAGTATCACCTCAACCCTTTGGTGCGGTGAATGTGGCTCACAGAATTAACGTATATAGAACGCAACTTAAACAAACACAAATAAAAAGTCTTTGAAGGTTAAAGATGAAATCAGTTTCCTAACTAGACTCTCTCTCCCCTTATCTTGAATGTCTTGTTATTGTACAGGCATTAAATGCTGGGATGCTGGCACAGGTCTCTTATATCATTATTTCAATTACAGAAAAGCTACAAACCTGGCTTTAAAAAAATCAGTCATGATCAGAAATTGTTCTGTGCAGGATGGTATCCTAAATGAGGAACAAAGAAGTACTGGGAGCACTGCGAGGAGAGCAGAGGGTATGTTTTGAAACCAAACTAAGGGCCCAATCCTGCGAACATTCCCAAGCATTGCGCTTAGGGCTATGATTAGTTCCAAAAGGACCTAGTTAGATTTTTCTTTATATTCACCCAAACTATGAGATGTGACATGGATTAATGAAAACTTGCTTTTCTCTCTCTTTTTTTTTTTTTGTTACCGTGTTCTGTAATATGAGAACTAGATGATTTTAAATAGCTATAAATGATTGAATACTAAGAACAAATAAAAGGAAATGATCCTTCATGCAGCCAAGATCAGTCTATGGAATTCACTGCTGGAAGAGATCGTCCAGTTAAATACCATCAATTTCACCATCAATAATAGCACGCATAGGTTTGCTAGACTTACAATACCCTTGCAATGACAGTAGCTTCATTTACCCTTCAAGGCATAGCATGATTGCTTGTGGGAGTTTTGGGAAAGAATGATCCCTCATTTATAGTGCTGTAGGGGCATTATTAAGGGGGAAAGGAATCACTTTCTTTGAAAGTATCACATATTGGCCACTAATGGAGCAAGGATGCTGGACTAGATAGGGTTTGCCGTGCAGGATCATAAGCTTATGTATCAACATAGTTGATTTAACTTTTGATCAAAGCAAATTGTTTTTAACATGCTGATAACACTGTAATGGCTCCAAAAATAAAACACAAGCATGTAATCTATCAGGCATGTCTGTCAGAGAAACAGATGCCACCCCATAAACCTGCCAGAACAACTCTTTGCTTGAAACAGTAAAAACTGGAAAGAATCAAAACTCTCAGCCTCAAAAATCACTTTCTTTGTATGCCCTTTAAAAAGAATCCTAGCTCTAAATAGCTGTAATTTGGACTAGGTTAATGTAAAAATGAAAACCATTCAATAAATCTTTTTTGTTGGAGATCAAAAGCAATGGGTTTAGGAAACTGGAAAATTGATTATATGACATTTTACCACACTCTGTAACATTCATATTTTTCAAGAAACTGTCAACAATGATTGTTAGAATACTTTATCTGATGTTTTTATTTAAACAAATAATCTAGTCACCAATCTCTTCAGAAAAAGCCAATGGGAAGTTAAGGGTAATGTTCTGTGTTGAGCTTAATCCCTTGCACGTGGTAGGGTCCTTATTCCAGAAAGCACTTAAGCACATGCTTAACTTGAAGCATGTGCTTAATTTGTCAACTTCAATGGGACTTAACCATGTGCTTCCAGTTAAAAATGTGCTTATGCCTTGTCTTGAATGTACTTTCCTGAACTGGGACTTGAACTCTATTCAGCTGTCTGCACAGTTAGCACTGCTGAGATTACCTTTATCTGGGAGCATCCTCAAAACACCTTTTGTTCCTAATAAAGTTTTTTTTTCTGTTACAAAATCCTATCTGAACTCAGCCTCTGTTCAAACAGGGATTCATTACATTAAAAGCAATACATGAGAGTCTTTTTCATCTGGGCTTTGTCATGTCAGTTGTTAGGCAACAAATGCCAACAAATTCCATTCTCAGTCACAGCTGTCTGGTCAAGGTATATGTTGCGCTCATTCTGTGTTTCTGGACACCCATACCTTTAAATTCGAGGAAGTTTTCTAGGGAGCAAAGTCATGTGGGGATTTCAGAAGGCAGTAGGCAGATATGATTGAGAGCCATATCCTGGAGATATTGATTTACACTGGCAAAGGATCTGGCCCTCTATTTTCATCTCATGAAGATTTTACATTTGTTCTTTCTTTCTTTGCTGCTGTTATTATCTAGAATACAAATAATCTAGACTAAAAGGACATCTCTAAAATGCACAACATAACTCTGAGTAGGTGCCACATGTTGATTGACTAAGGCCAGTTTTGATAGTGTTCCTCAGTTTTCTGCTCACAAAGTGTTCTATGTTCCATGGAATACTGGCAACCTTTCACTTTCGTTGTTGAAAATTAATGACATCAGAAAAAAAGGAATGATAAAAATGAGGTAATGGAAGAAACTGCTTCCACTGAAAGAAAGGAATTCCACAGCATTTTAAGCTTTCGGCATGAATAATATATTGTAAGCCCATACATTGTAGCCTATACTTGAGCATTACCAGAATGACAATATAGCATAGGAGTTCATTTGGGCAGGAATTAGATTTTCTGTTTTGTGGGAAATTCTATGGGTTTTTTTACCTTCTGAAATGGAATGAAAACCAAAAATTTTGAAATTTCCCGTGAAACAGTATTCTGGAAAAAAATTGCATCAAGGTGATTGAAACATTTATTTCAATAAAACCAAAGCATTTCACTCTTATTTTGACCTTTTTTAACTTTTAAAAACATGTTTTATATAAAAACAAGAAATACCATTTCAAAACAAAAAGAAGCAAAACTTTTATTCTAAAAATGTCAAAACAAAACACGTTGTTTTGGTTTTTTTCTCAGCGTAATTTAATCAGAATTGACATGTTTTTCAAAATGCGTCAATTTCAATGAAATGGCATTTTCATGGAAAAACTGTTTTAACAAAATATTTCTGACTATCTCTATACAGAAGCCCCATACACAGTTTGACGGTAACATGATATCTACTCCCTATTGCTGCTTCCTTTGGGTGGATCCATGCAGTTACATTTAACTGCTGGGAACGGTGTGTGGAACAGGGCTGAAAGTATCTTTATCTTACTTCCATTTATTTTCTCTCTTCTTTGATGGTGCAGAGCTGTGTGTACCCTAGTTATAGCCTCACAATGGACAGTAGCCACTGAAAGATATGTCAGAATTTTTCATTGCCATTACTTCAACCATTCATTAATTCATTTGATTTTAGCCTCTTTGAAGCCTAGAATTTGGATGGTTTTAAGAACCCACAGGAATCAGACATGAAAACCCTTCTACCAATGCAAAAGTTTAAAAACCTTATTCATATCTAGTGGAAAGGGTCTCAATACACTCACGATGACTGATTTTATCTTTTGTCAAAATCTCACTCTACATTTGACACAGTGTCTTGCATTTCCCTGGTTCTAGATTCAATTTCCAACCTTAATAAAGGAAACTGTCTATCACATTTCTTTGCCCCACTGTGGCATGCTTTGTGCAACACATGATTTCAATGATAATGATGCAGAAGAGTAAAATAAACATGAAACAGAACAATACACATATACACAAATGTGACAAAAGCTGGTCTTTCAGCTAAATTAGGCCAGAAAATTGGCATCAGATTTTATTATTCAGGCTGACTTCAAGAACACAAACAGCCTTTAAAAAATAGGGACTGTTAAAATATGGAGAATAATATCTGCTGTTAACTTTTTCACTACTGCTTAATATTCCAGGTATTTTTTGGAGAAAAAAGACCTTTAAGCTTAACACAAGGAACTAAAAAAACAGGACCCTTTATATTCCTGGTGTGATTCCATTTATATCCATAGTGTATTCACTTACACTGGGATGAATTTGGACCACCTATTTCCATAGAATATTAGAATATCAAGCCTGTTGCCACAGCAGAGATGTTGTACTAGAGAACTAGCAGCGAAGCAGATCAGTGTGTTATGTTAGCAAGCTTCTGTAAACTTTGTTTTGTTTTGATTCATCAGGCACAGATTTTTATAGACCAAATAAAAAGAAAAATATCACATATGTTGCATGTAACCAGAGGTCCCACAAAAGTTGACTTTGAGGGAAACGCTAGTATTTTTGCTCTGTTAGTAAAATCCATATGGGACAGATACTGTGTTCTAGTGTGTGATTATTAATTACAGAATTTTATTTATTATTTCTATAATACCAGCAGCATTCTAAGCGATTTGCAGATTTAGTTTACTTTTCTATCACCTGTTTTGTTAACATGTCTCCTACAAGTAAGTTAGTGTGTATTCTCATAGACCTTCTGAGACTTCAGTATTGTCAACGAGTCAGGCCCTGTCGCAGGATAGTTGGCCCCCGAGGGTGGTCAGATGCTCAGTCTACCTGTGACAGGCTCTGCTGAAGAGACTAAACCAGCCCTGATCCATCTGGGAGAACTGATTGCCTATGTATTTGGGCAGTAATTAATTAGTTAAGGAACATCTGGGCCTTATAAAGGGCTATGTGGGCTCAGGCAGGTGAGAACACAGGGAGGAAGCACTTGGGGGAAAGAACTCCTCAGAGGATCTCGCTGTGAAGCTACTCCTGGGGATGATCTCCCAATAGTACAGAGGCTCCTGAGGACAGGAGCAATCCTTAGAATGCAGAAAGAGAGTGCTCCTATGCGGTAGCTTTTTCAGGGAAAACAGATGAGGGAGCATACAAGGGAAGGAAAACAAGGAAAAATGCTTCTAGATGGGAGAGGCTCAGGAAGAGAGGAGCTATGAATGTCAAGTCAGAGCAAAACCTGGTCCCAATGGAAGGACTTCACCAGGTAGCAGCAGGAGCCCCAGATCAAAGTAATTATATGCTGTTCTGAGGAAGGTTATCATAGTTTGACCTCTGTGGGGCACTTCCCCAGCTGATGAGAAGAGGCCCTAACTCCAGAAGAGGCTTCTGGGTCAAGAGGGCTTCATTGGTGAGGGACATAGACAAAGACCCTTCTTTCTCCAGCTAGGATGCTGGGGCGGACACCTGTTTGTATAATGGTCTGCCTTTGGGTTAAATATACCGGACCCCTGAAGGGGCACTGTTCAATACACACAGACCTCACTGGACTTATTGAAAGCTCTCTGGGGGAGATAAAGACTTTATTACAGAACTGTATTGAGCTGCCAGGGGATACCCAAGGTGTGAGGGTGTGTAACACAGAGATCCATTGGCATAAGCTCCTCTGTTCTTTGCAAACAGTTCTCACCTCATACCTGACAAACTCACTGCACCAAACACATGTTACAGAGTATTTATCCATAAAGAGTAACATGCAAAGTATCTACGGAAAGCTTGTAACTTGTCAAGATTCACTTTCTTGGTAAGATGTATGTATGGATAATATTTAAGGAATAAAGTATTTATATTGAAAGTATACTTCTTGGATTTGGAGTAAAAATTAGTTGCTGGGGATAGTGTATTTCAGTGATGACCCATTTAGGCAGAAGGGAATTGTCACTCCGGGCTAGTGATACAATGCAAGGCTCAATTGTGTAGCCTTGCTCAATACCAATCTTTTCAATGAAGAACCATGAGAGGCAACTGCTAATGACTGAAACCACTTGAAGTTAAAAAAGAACACTACAGCAAGACAAGGGTTCACTCTGTCTGTGAATAGAAACGAAAGACTGTTTCAAATAACACACAGGGGAGAAAAAGAGAGAGGTCCTCTGAATCCTTTCATCGATGAGACATGAGGAGTGAGGTGTTCTCGTGAAAAATTGGATCCTGGTTTCTGTGAAGACAGTCAGCTCTGCAACAGACAGAACTCTGTGAGAGAGGAGGGGGGACCTACTTTATTAGATAGGAAAGGTAACTATTAATAAGTAGAGCTAAGTTTGTGTTTTATGATTTTGTGTGGTATTGTAACCCTTTGTTTCCATTGCTCTCTTGTTTCCATCTAAATCATTAGTCTTTCATAAAGAAACCTATTTTTTGTTATAAGTGCTCACAAGTGCTGTGTGTATTATAGGAGCGATGGTTTCAGATAACCTTGTTAACTGGGGTACACCACTCCTTTGGGAAGGGTAGAAGATCTGGGATTTCTGTGAGCAGCTAGTGTCTGGGGCTGGATATCCTGAGACGATGATTCAAAGAGTTTTAGGGACTGAGGTGCATCTATTGTTAATCTGCAAAGCAAAGACAGGGCTGTCAGAGCCTGGAGGAGAGGGCTTGAGTGGCTGACAGGCTGGTGGTGGTAAGCAGCTGACACCCAGCCAGTCACAAGCAAGTCTCCCTCATGCTGGAGGTGGGGGGAGGGAATGAAGTGACTCACAGTCCTGGGTACCGCAAGAACCATTCTGTGTTATTTCAGATGGGAGGGACATATGGCATCCTCTGAGCAGCCAGCTGGAGATGATCTAGGAGGAAAGCGGCTGGCACTAACCACTGACAAAAGGTGATACTTCTGCAATGAGCTATTCCTCACCTGTCCAAGTCAGCTTAGGTCCCTCATCATAGCATCTTGTAGGGCAGGCTGAGCTGGACCCATATTAATGAGAACAAAATCACATCATGTGAATGTTTTTGGATACAAGAACACATTTCAGTGTTCTGCTTTTTCGAAGAATATATACCTGCATTGCACAAAACTCACTGCTGTGGTATGAGTCTCAGCCAGGCCTTGAGGGAAGCTAAGGACACTCAGAACTGGAGTACATTGGCAGAACTCTGTGGGAGGGGTAGGACTGGAATGGGAGCTGCTGCAGCAGGTCAGGACCAAGGTGCATTGTCACAGCTCTGTGAAGCAGCACAACTGGAAGAACAATGGGTGCTGCAGATTAAGACCCAGGTAAATTGCCAGGCAGGTGGGTGGAGCCAGGACTGAACTAAGAGGGTGTGCAATAGGCTGAGACTTGGGTGCCACCACAGAACTGGGATATAAAGCCCCTTGGGTTGCAAGGTGCAGTTTTAGGGAGTGTTAGTGTACCCTTACTTCTAATGTGCCTTTCAGTAAAACAGTCCATTGCTTGTTCTATGTTCACTGCTGCTCTTCCCATTCCAGTGGTAGCAGAACTATTCCCTTATATATATAAACTTCACAGCCAAGATCATACTCAGATGTGTATCTGCTTCTGATGAGAAAAATCAAGATACAAAGTGTCCTAAAATATGGTCTAGGGGTTGTAGGTGAGAGGAAAAAGCACATAGTGGAAGAGGAGCTTCATGATTGCTAGCTTCTAGGAAAGATAACCCTTTTAAGATACTTTTGGAACACCTTCAGTAGCTCAAAGGGTTAAAGTAAGAGGGAGTGAGGGTTGCAGCTCCTTTTCCTTCTTAAAATCAGAGGATAATTCCCCTCCTTTCCCTGGCTTAAGGAAGCAGTGCTTCCCAATTCTTTGCCCCCCCCCCCACCTCCCCATCTGCTGGTGCACTGAGAGCTCCTCATCCTGTTTCAATCTCCTTTAATCACTAGGTAGCTCAGGACATCATTAACATAGAGGAGAAAGCTTTGATGGATGTCACAAAGTGGTCATCCTAGGGTTAACTGGCTTACCTAGAGGATTATGGGATGGAGCCAAGCTTCATCCTTCCCTTCTTACTTCCTCTTTTAGTCATTGGGAGTCTCCCCCAACTATGCTGTGATGCAGTTAAATAAAGAAGCAGGTTCCCAGCCTACACTCCTGAGAGTAGACTGTTGTTGTTGTTGCACTGAGCTGATGCTTTACTAACATTTTGGTTTTATTTTTATTTTTTTAAACTGGAGTTTTCTACTTAAACTCCGGGGTGCCCCAAAATAAATGTATCTGGCATTGTAAAATGAGAAAATAACTGAGCTTCACAATTAAACTGAGAGATTTAAAGCGAGCAGCATAAGCCCTGCTGGATGCTGTATCTAGGAGATGAAATACGACATGACAAGGCCAATTAGAATGGTGACAAGGCTGTGAATCGGTCATGCAGCTTTGACCACAAGGACACACAAAATCAACAGCTCTCAAGATGGCTTCCTAAACTCATTATGGAGAGAGTGATATATGCCTCTGACTTTAGTATCCTCATGCATGGGTTAAATTCTGCATTCACACACAAGAACTGATTATGTGTCTAGACTTCCAACTATATGAACTTCATTTGGATACCAGATGGTTAGAGGTGGCTAGTGATGATATTCAGCCTTAGTTTGCAACTCTATTGCCAGATTATAGGCCACTAAATCATGTAGAAACAGTAGGTAAAAATTGAAAACATGTATAGCAATACAAGGCACAGGTCTGTTTACTCAAGAAAGTAGGATCTAATGGAGGAAGAGAGAAAGTTGGACCAAGGCATTAGCCTCAGACTTGGTGGACCTGCGTTCAGTTCTCTGCTCAACCAGAGACTTCTTGTGTGACTATAAGCAAGATAGTTTATCTTCTCTGTGCCTCAGTTTCCCCTCTGTAGAATGGAGATAACAGCATCTTCCTACCTTAAAGGAGTGTGTTGAAAATAAATACAGGATTGTGGGGTGCTGTGATACCCAAGTACCAGGGACCACTAAGAGAGAATGGTTAGAGCACAAGGCTAGCTTTCAGACATTCTCTTTTCTAGTCCCACTTCTGACCTGCTGTGTGATCTCAAGTTATTTATGCTGCACTTCATTTGATTGTGAAATTATAATACTTCCCTAATTTGCAGAGATGTTGTGAGGCTTAGTTAATGTTTGTAAAGTGCTTGGGTATCATGTGATGGACGATCCAACAGAAATGCTCCTAGTATTAGAATGATCACATGTTGATAGGTGGAATAATGTGGGAGCATGTTCCAACCAGTTAACGACAGCAGAATAGATGCTCTTCTGCTCTTGGGCCAATTTTTTTTAAAGTATGTGTGCATATCAAATTTAAGCTTTCTGGATATCAGGGTGTTGAAACTATATAAAGACTATGTGGCCAACACCACGAAAATCTGACTATACTGCCATAATAGTCATTATTTCAACAAAATCAATCAAAAGGATATAAAATATGGTGTTTTCCTGGAAAAGTCAATAAGTCTCAGAGTCAAATGGGTTGCAGTATCTCAAATTTTAGGGAAAAAACATGTTTTGTTTGTTTTCTCTAAAACCAAATCAAACCTAACACATACATACACCCCTCCCCTGCCAAAGAAGCCAGTATTACCTTGCCTCTATTTACTTGTGCAAAGCAAACAGCAAGAGCACTTGAAGAAAATCTACGAAGCTTTATACAGCTGTTTATAGGATGGACTGAAAGGGCCCAATTCTTCTCTCATATGTTTTACGCAGTGTAACGTCATTTACTTCAGTGGAGTCACTCCTGATTTACACCAGTGTAAGAAAGAAAAGAATCAGGCCCAGAATTTAAAAGAAATGGCTGATAAATCTCTGCTCAGCCTTTGAATCCAAAAGGCTTTGCCTAAGAAACTGATGGGTTCAGTGCAAAAGAAATCTGTATTGTATATTCTTTGATTTGTCTTTGAATACAGAAAAAGATTATCCATTGAATAAGAGAAATGCAGAGAATAGTTTCAAATACAAATTAGGGAGATTTCAGGGTTGTTTTTTTTTTTGGATGCTGAGTGACTGAGTATAAATCTATGCTGTTTGCAAGTTGGTTGACTTGTCATATTTTCCCTGGGAGATTATGCAGTATACAGGAACAGTAAGGGGTATGCAGTAAGCAGATGACTGGAAACTGGCTTTTATTCTTCCAGGGGTTAAAGGGAGCAAACCAAGATGAGTGATCATCATCAGTAAGAATTCCCACCTGGGGAGATCACACCAACCTGGAAAGCTGTAAGCCTGAGATTTTAAAGCACTTTTTAAAAAAAAAGGCATTGCACTTTTAGCTGAACTAAACGAAGCTTAGTGCAGTGGGGAATTCAACCTGCAAATGTTTAAAAATCTTTTAAGTTTGGATATTTTAACTCCAGCAAATAGTCAAGTCCCAAGAATAATATAGATGAGTAATATATTAAAAACAGGCTTGTACTGCTTCAAGAAAAATGTTGGAGTACCCATAGCAATCATTGTTATGCACTGCAGGTTTAAATATATAGACTTTTACGGCTTTAAATGGATGGCTACATAAAGACTTCCATTGAAGAATGGCTTTAGTTGTGATAAGACATACAAGGTGAGATTCATCATGGGCAGAAGGCCACATGAGGCCTAAGAACCAAGTGAAGGGATGATCTTAGGTAACTTCAGCACTAGATATTGGCATGAACAGGATAAAATCTGTAATTTTTTAAAAAAATCTGTTCTAAAAGAGGCTGAAAACAAAAATTTGAAATTTCCCCTGAAATGAAGTTCTGGGATGGGGGGCTGGAAATTTGGATGAATCAAAACATTTGGTTTTGATCAAATGGAAGCATTTTGTTCTGATTTAAACTTTATTTTATATTTTGATATCTTTTAAAAAAATGAAGTGAAAAGTCATTTTGAAATGGGAAATCAAAACATTATGTTCCACATAATCATAGATCATAATAGAACATTTTGACTTAACAAAATACTTTTTAAAATTTTTCTTCTAAAGCAGAATTTTGTTGAAATTGACATGTTTTGCTTTTGACGAACTGTCATTTTGTGTTCTGTTGGAAAATTTACAGCCAGCTCTATTGTGGACCCAAACTTCTGTGGAATTTAATGGGAGCTTCTGGGTGTAAAAGAATTTAGGATCAGATCATGAACACTCTAACTTCTAGGCCAATACAGGAGACACCACAGCAAAGTCAAATAGTACAGATTATTAAATTTTAAGACCCATACTCAGGTTTGGCTAGTTCTCAGGACCCTTCGCAATCAGGCTCTAAGAGGGAATGTGGTTTAGCTCAATGAGCATGGGGCTAGGAATTAGTCACCCCAAGTTCTCATTGTGGTTCTAACACTCACTTGCTTTAGTTGCCTCTTGGGCAAGTCACTTAGGCCATTACGTTCAAAAGTAGCCTCTGATTTTAAGTATCTCAATTGTTGGGTGCCCACCTTGAGAGACCGTTGGCCTGATTTTGCAAGGTGCTCATCATCAAGAGCTTCCACTGACTTCAGCAGCAGTTGTGGGTGGCACGTAGGTGTTTCCGTTTGAGAACCCCACTTCGCTGGTTGTGTTTCAAATTGTTGACCTGAATCTTTCCATGGTTCACCTGCTTCAACTACCCGTATAATAAGACCAGGAATGTCTACCTACCTGCCATGCAGAGGTGTGGTGAGAATTGATTAACATTTGTAAAGAACTAAGTATTATTGTTAGATTGAAGACAGCTGATGCCTTAGGCCTAGCCTACACTGGGGGGGATCGATCTAAGATACGCAACTTCAGCTATGAGAATAGCGTAGTTGAAGTTGATGTATCTTAGATTGACGTAGAATCACTTACTTCACATCCTCGCAGTGCAGGATTGATGGCCGCTGCTCCCCCATTGACTTAGCTTCTGTCTCTTGCTAAGCTGGAGTTCAGCAGTTGACGAGAGAGCGATCGGGGATTGATTTATCGTGTCTACACTACACGCGATAAATTGATCCCTGATACATCGACTGCTACCCACCAATCCGGAGGGTAGTGTAGACATACCTTTAGAGACATTAGAGTTTCCTATCTCAGAAGGAATTGTTACATGTATACTTTTCATACAAAAAGGTGAGAAATCCAGACCTCAGAAAAGTGACAATTTCCAACTGTTAGAATTGTACAGAGTTGAACTTTCCTGTCGTTTGCACTGATGTGGTTTTAATTATTTTTTAATCAAATCTGAGAGCAGGGAGGTTTTGAGACACTGCTGCTGTGTAGCTGGCAGCCGCACAATTGGATTTAGTTGTTTATATTTTCATCCCGGAAGGAATATGCGTGGAACCAATATTTCATCCGCCATGGGATCTAGAAAAAGTAACAGCAAATATAACCATGTGCTATAACTGTAAACAGGACACACAGAGCAACATGTACAGCAGAGTTCAGCAACATAACAGATGGAGTCAAGCCAAAAAATACAGTCAAATAACTCAAGTCTTCTTGCCTTTTCTAAAATAATGATAAATGTGGCAAATGGAGCTGCAAGTAATGCATAACAATGGCTTGCTATGGCCCAATACTGGCAAGAGTCTTTTCTGCTGCTATTCAAATTGAAACTCTTCTGTAATGCCACTACCAGTGAAAGTTTGTTTGGCAGAAGTTATTTCCTTCCTCTCGTATCTCCTGGGTATTTTGCACAAATATACAAAGTGGTGGCCTCTGAAAAAGAACTTTCAATCATGCTCAGTAATTAAGTAATTCTGATTTAGTAGGACAATATTCTGGATCATTTCAAACATTGCAGGTTTGGCATATTATAAAGGCTATACAGTTTACTGGATTGTGCAGAAGGTTAGGACCTAGAAGTTCCTGAGTTTGAACCCAAGCTGTAGCACTGAACTGATCTCAGTTTCCCTATCTGTAAAATGAGGTTAGTGATTTCTACCTACAGGTGCTTGGAGAGTTAATTATTTACTTTGATTTGAAACTGTAAAGTTTGCTCTCAGTACCAAATAGAGCTGGTCAGGAAAAAAAATCTCCCATAGAAAATGTTGACTTTTTGCAGAAAAAACAAAAATGTTTGTTTTCAGAAACCAATATCTGAAAATGTTCAGCTGAAAACTGCCAAAAATATGAAAAAATTCTGCCTTTGTGAAGAAAAAAATTAAATTTTTTGAGGGAAGCAAACACTTTTCAGGAAAGCTTTTTTTTTTTTTTTTTTTTAATTTCAGCGCGTAAAAGTTCAACCCTAATACTACACAGCAATATTATGAGCTTCACAGAGCTCCAGTTCTACCTGTTACATGCAACAAGACCTGATCCTTTATATTAAAATAAAAAACAAAAGCAAAAACCTTATGAAACAGTTGGTTGCAATTGGTTCACCAGTTAGGATTCTCGGAAATCATCCAGGAACTGTTTGTTCTTTACCCTATTACATGTATCTGTTGGTACTTGCTGGCATTAAATTTGTAAACAAAACATAAACTAGCTGACAGCTTGTGCGGTGTACTGCAAGACACACACAGAATCCACACACCCAGCCATTCCCAACGGTCTCTCCAATTCCAATCACTGAGCAGGCAATTTTAACTATTTATTTACTCAGATTCCCTTCCAGCTCGCACTGTGCACCGAGCAAGGAACCGACCTGATATATAGCCTCTGACCTTTCAACTCTGAATGGCCACCAGCCAGACTTCCACTTGGGTGTCTTCAGTGCACTGAGATACAAATCTCCCATCTGGCAAAACTCCAGCCTATTTCTATTCCACACCATAGCAGGAAACATTACACTTCTCTGAACAAATGACCTAAAAGTCACAGGTGAGTTAAACAGAAACATAAGTTATACGGACTGGCAGCAATGAAGCCATTCTCCATGATGAAAGAGTAAATAAACAAATAATTTATTTTTCTTTGAAATGTACTCTTTGGTAAATGATGTATGAAGCCTCACCCTTAGCTCTCACCAAGCAGACTTGAGGAACGTCATAAGCGAGAGTCTTTTCAAGGCACCTCTCCAGCTGGTCCTCTGTAGGGCAGTGCTGGCATGGCTAATCGTTAGGGCAACACTCAATTTGAGGCATCTTTTGCCACTGACTTCAACAGAAGCAGGACCAAAGCCTTATTACAGAGATGGGATCCCATGCAAAGGAGCTACTTTAATTCACACCAGCTGAGGGACTGGCCCATGGGGTTATGAAAATACGTTATTGTAAGTCATGCACAGTTCAGAGGCCAGTGGATAACTGTGCATATGGAAATTGGTCAATGTGGGAGTGTTTAGGATGGAAAGGGAAGAGCAAATTTTTGAACATGTAATAAAATGGAAAGGAATGTTTCTGGGAACTGTGTTTTTTCCCTTGGAGGACCTAACCCCAAGCCCATTTAAGTAAATGGGAGTCTTTCCATTGACCTCAATGGGCTTTGTATCAGATCCTCTGGCATAGGTTATCACTGGCATGAAACAGAATGGTCACCATTGAAAGTTGAAAGCTAATAATCAATTATGCCAGGCTTCTTCTTCTGCAGGTTAATATCTACAAGCTGGACAAATAACAATATTAGGTCCCAATTCAGCAAAGTGTCTATTTAGCAAAATAGAAAATACCAGTGTTCAAGTTGCAAACAAAGAGCAAAACTTTTTTCTCCAGCGTGACGGTCCAAACTGCAGATCAGAGGAAGGAATGTTGCCAATAATGAATGGAGAAAACAAAAGCAAATAGTGCATCTTGCCCTGGAACCAAATGATTGAAACACATGGGCTTCTACATACTCATTGTTCATTTTCTTTGTCACTGAGAGGTCAAATCTTCCTAATTATTCAATTAGAAGGTCATCCTAATGCTTTCACTGTGACGGACAGAACTACTTTCCCTTATGAGAATACTTCTATGTATTTCTGTTGGTTAACACATGTGATTAGGCCACTCTTGCGATGGGAAAGAGAGTTATGAAGTAAAGCACATTGAGAAATGAGAACTAGGCAATAGATAGATGCCCCAATCAAAGTAATGGATCAGAACTCTGGCCGCCTGTCATAAACAGATGGTTAAGGGTTAATGTCTCTTTTACCTGTAAAGGATTAAGAAGCTCAGTAAACCTGGCTGACACCTGACTAGAGGACCAATAGGGGGACAAAATACTTTCAAACCTTGGTGGAGGGAGGTCTTTGTGCTTTTTTGTGTGGTTCGTTGTTCGCTCTCAGGACCGAGAGGGACAGGACATCATTCCAGGCTTTCCCAATCTTTCTGAATCAGTCTTTCATGTTTCAAAATTGTAAGTAATAGCCAGGCAAGGCGAGTTAGTCTTATGTTTGTTTTCTCAACTTGTAAAGGTTTCTTTTGCTGGAAGGATTTTTTACGTCTGTTTGCTGTAACTTTGAATCTAAAGCTGGGGGAAGGGGGATCCCTCTAGTCTATATGAATCTGAGTACCCTGTAAAGCATTTTCCATCCTGATTTTACAGAGATAATTTCTACTTTTTCTTTCTTTAATTAAAAGCTTTCTTTTTAAGAACCTGATTGATTTTTCCTTGTTTTAAGAAAGGGAGTCTGGATCTGTGTGAAGTCTCTCAAGGCAACCAGGAAGGGAAAGTCTGGGGGGAAAAAAAGGGAATGGTTAATTTCTCCTTGTTTAAGACCAAGGGGTTTGGGTCTGGGTTCCCCAGGGAAGGTTTGGGGGAACAGAAAGTGTGCCAGACTCTAACTGACTGGTGCAGTGTACCAGACCTAAGCTGAGGGATATAAGCTTAGAAGTGTTCATGCAGGTCCCCACTTCTTGTACTCTAAAGTTCAAAGTGTGGAAAAAACCTTGACAGAAATTAGAACTAGGCAATAGATAGATGCCTCAATCAAAGTAATGGATCAGAACCCTGGCCGCCTTTAGGGAGTAAAGATCTGGATCTGCATCCAAACTTCTTGGTTTACAACATTTCTGTAAGATGGAGCTGAATCTCCTAATACTTTGTGGAAGTTCAGATCCAGGTCTGGATTCAAACTGCCACTGCTGGTGGGACTAGGAGGCTGTGTCACGGTGTTCTGCTCCTGATTCTGCCACTAATTGACTGTGTGGTTGTGGTCAGATCACGTTGCCTTCCATGGCCTCTGTAAAATAGATATGAATTATCCTCACCTGGGATCCTCACATGTTCAACGTAAGTGTGTCATGCAAGTGGCCTGATTATAAGTGGTACAGAGAACTCTCAAGTCTCATTGAATCAGCCCACTTGTAACAGGGATTTAGATGCCTAAATTTGGACCCCTGAATACGAAAATGTTACAACACTGAATTAATATTGGTAAAGCACATAAGAAAAAATGGTAATAACAACACGTATATAACTCTATTATGTTTCCTGTGATTTCAGAATACGGGATTCTTTTGCAAGCAATAGTAGATACATTAGATATGATGTACACAACTTTTTTCAGGATTCATGTTGTTGTATATTTGTTAATCATGCCCTCCCAAAAAAGACTAGACACGAAATCAAATTCCTGACATTCCTTGTATTGTCCAGCTAAGATTTGTGGTACAAAGAGCATTTTTGAGTGGCTATTGAATAACTCTATTTTTAAAAACAGGCTGTGTTTGTTATTGAATCCCGTCTCTTTCTGTTGTTTGTTTGTTCTTTCCCCTTTCACCATGATCTTTATTTATGAAGATGGAACTGATGCCTCGGTGAGGAGACTGACCCCCATGCGTGCAATCATGGGTCTCAGTGGACTGCTCTTTCCTGAATAAATACTTTAAAGTAAACAAATGTGCTAACACAATTTCATAACTTGCCCATTTGAGGATTAAAATAAGTTGAACGGAAGAAAACAGCACAACAATTCAGTCTATTTTAGCAGGCACTAGTTGCCTCTACCAAGCTATACTGAAGGACTCCCCCACACTCTCCCGAATCTCATTTTCTAATTTAAATCACTGCAGATTATTATTAGATTTGCGGTAAGTGTGGTGTGTGCTTGGTTAAAGGAGGGACACGGAGGTCAAGATTCTTGGGTTCTTGGTCACTGACTTGCAGTGTGATCTTGTGAAATCAGTCCACTTCTCTTGCAGGGGCTAAATCCAATTCTTCTTAGTCTCAAGAACTCTCTCGTTGACTTTGGCAGCACAACTCACATGGGCAGGCCCTGCATGACAGCTTTGTTAATATCTATTTCAGAGAGTTGTTGAAACGGGCTGAACCAGAACCCTGGATCCAAATACTCTCTAATCAAATCCAGGGCTGAAAAAGGAAGGCAAGATTTGGCCCCTGTTATGTGAAGGACTGTTTCTGTTCCCGCTAATGTCAATGGTGGAATTCCTATGGACTTCCACAGGATCAGATCTGGGTCCTAAGTCTGCAAACCAGAGTAACACACAAAGCAATGCAGTTGCAATATTGAAAGTATTGGTTTGGACCGGAAAGGAAAATTTCATTCAAAGACTATGTGTTTTCATACTTGCACAAAAGCAGGGCTCCTGCTTACTTGACCTAACTTTGGACAACATCTTTGGAACTTGAGAATATGCTAAAACATTTTCCCCAGGAATTGAAATAAGAGAGGTGTTTGAATTTAACTAGCTGACCAACGGCAAGGTGTTTCTGAAGGAAATCCAGTCCAAAGTTAAAGGGCATTAGAGATAGTCTATCCCTAAATCCCAGATCCTAATTCTGACCAATAATAGTGTATCCTGAACAGAAGCCCACAATGTATGTCTTATTTCTTTAAAATGAGGAGGACAATTTCTTCATAGACCTGTTCCTAAAGCATAACTGTTTCCAATGGACAGAAACAAGCACTTTAATTTGCAAAAGCAAATGGTAACAGCAATGATCTAAAAAGTTGAGTTAATAAATAATAATATAGAACTTAAGGTTAATTTCTCTTTTACTGAAAGTGTCTAAAATCAGCTCTCCCAGAAATATGTTTTTCATTAAGAAACATTTGACTTTACAAAAGCAAAGTCAAAGTTCTCAGATTCATTTAATATGTGCACCGTTTCTCATTAGGCTGCATTTAATTTTGGAGTAAAATTCTGATGATTGCAGTAAATTTGTTCACTTATGAAATAAAGAGGAAATGTGATACAGAGAAGAGATTAGGGGCAAGAAAAACAATCATTCTATCAAAACAGTTACAGACAAAGGCAGTATTACTGCAAAACTCCTCAGCCCCGCTGCAGAAAGGGCCTCTACCAGCTTCCTTTGGAACAATCTCATTTGAAGGACACATAACATCACAGATATATAAATGTTTCAAATGTTGAAGACCATTCTGTGCAAGAGCCAATTTTATTTAGAATTAGAAAAGTAAAATCCAACTTCCTGCCCTTTTAAAATGGCTGAAGTGGGAAAAGAAACCAAAAATAAAAGTTCTCGGAGTCTGGAATAAGCCGGGCATTACTGCTTTCACTTCTTCGCTCTGCTGTGCTAGCGGGTCAGTGTTCAGCTCAGTAATGCCTGTCCTCTGGTGAGTCTGTCTGTCATCCTACTGTATGAATCTTTCTGCACAGTGAGACATATACATCAGCAGCCACTCAGACAAGAGCATTGCTTTGTTCTGGTTTATTTTCTGTTTTTTCTTTTCTTGATTTAGAATTCCACCTGTAGGTACAAGGCACATCTGACTTGTTGTTTGGGGGCTGGATTCAGTGACTTCTGTCCATCTATTGTCAAGCTGTGCAGTTGGGGAAAGGGATGGGAAAGAAGAAAAGAGCCCCTCTCACCCAAGCACAGTGGCCAGGCAGGACTGTCAACCCAAGCGCTCATGGGACGATGAA
This sequence comes from Chelonoidis abingdonii, assembly GCF_003597395.2. Classification (NCBI taxonomy): domain Eukaryota; kingdom Metazoa; phylum Chordata; order Testudines; family Testudinidae; genus Chelonoidis; species Chelonoidis abingdonii. The sequence goes on from NC_133775.1 coordinate 14,311,216, forward strand.
GGCAGCTCCCGGGATGTTCTCCCTGGCAAAAGATGGTGCCGCAAAGAATGGGGTGAAGGCTGGCAAGTGGGGAGAGCCAAAGTATAAGGAGGAGGAGACAAGAGGTGGGGCTATGCCTATGTGTCCCTACGTGCTGGCTGTGGTCCTAGTTTTATGAAGGGGACACCTATTCCCAAGAAACAGACTCAGAAACATTTGTAATGAAATTCTTGGTGCTGTTGGTACATAACAGGGGTAGGCAACCTATGGCGCGAGCTGCTTTTCAGTGGCACTCACACGGCCCAGGTCCTGGCCACCAGTCCAGTGGGCTCTGCATTTTAATTTAATTTTAAATGAAGCATCTTAAACATTTAAAAAACCTTATTTACTTTACATACAACAATAATTTAGTTATATATAATAGACTTATAGAAAGATGCCTTCTAAAAACGTTAACATGTGTTACTGGCACGCGAAACCTTAAATTATAGAGAATAAATGAAGATTTGGCACACCACTTCTGAAAGGTTGCTGACCCCTGGTACATAACATATCCTAAGCCCTGATGAGACACTTATTTTCTTTTTTTTAATGAATAGGATTAAATTGATGATATGGCATTTTTGGTATCATCACCTTATTAACCTTTCCCTCCTTGTAGTTAAAGATACCAGGGTCCCTCAGCTAATCCTTTTCCTGCTGCAGGATTGGGTTTACACTTTCTCTTGTAGTGCTGAGGTCATACAGGGGGTTAGCACAGACTGTCGATTTCTACCTTCCATATGTGCTGTATGATACCTTGGCCCAACAGTGATTTGAAGAATGGGGGAATCCGCATCAACCTAGAACTTCTTTGGTTTGTGAATTGAAGGGCGAGCATCGGCCTGGTGTTTTAAGCAGGGCTTGTTACGCAGGCAGGGAGGGGAGTTTGATCTCACCATGGTGGGAAAAGTTGCTGCCGTTAGCTACATTTAGAAAGCATTTGTTTCTCCTGAGTTCTGATAAGCTGTGTGGTGGCTTTGAAGCCCTAAAGGGTAAGTCTGAGCGAATTCCTCTGCTGTTTGGGAAGGGAGCACCCCTGATGGATGAGAGCCCTGTCAAAGATCTCAGAATGGGCTCCCCTGGAACTCTCATTCCAGTGGAAATACTCCTGGTTTCCACCCATGTAACTGAGAAAAGAATCTGCCACCCTGAGACACAGATAAATATTATCTAAATAGTACATAAATCATTGTCAGAGCTGCCATTTCCTCCAAACGGGACCCATTTGAGTGATTAATAACATGCAAACAGTGGTACTGTGTGGAACTGCAGTAAATTTTATTATAACTTCCTTCCACTTGATAAGCACTTCTGTGGAGATAGACTGACATCATGTCAAAAGTACCAGCATTCCAATCTCCTCATGTCTGCTAGCCACAGAGTCCAGGGGTTAGTGAGTCCAGCCTTCGACTGACCAGCTGCAACCCATCCACAAGAGGATTTTGTTTTGTTTGACTGGACAGAACTTCGTATAAACCAGAGACTGACACGGGATTGTACCTTGGACACCTGCTGTTCTAAAAGCCCTATAAAGTGGCAAACAATGTATACATGAAATATTTCAGCTCAGCTACCCAGCTTCAGAAAGTGATGTGCCAGTTTGATGAGATGAATATGCCAGGACGGGACTACTGGAGAAAGAAACAATCGTTTACAAGCAAAGTGGAGAACTAACAAATGTTAGAGCATGGGTTTTGTTTTTTTTAAAAAAAAGATTACTAACAATAATTGTGATTAATAACCGCCATGGTAATTTTGCCATTTTTTTATTTATAGTTTTAAAATACTTACATTTTTTTTTATAAGTAGTATTGGTAGCTTTTTACATTACAGGCCACGTGATCAGTTAATAATTAGTTCTATGTGAGAGGCCATAGGAGAGTCCAAGGAGCAGAGCACAGACTCAAAGAGTCACATGCTGCTCCCTGCAAAAAATCAGACACACACCCAGGCAGAGCAGACACTTGAACCTGGGTTTCCCACTGGATATATTTCTGCTGCAATTGAAGGTGTGACTGTAGCACATGTAGATGTTGCGGAGCTGGCTTTGATCTAACCCAGGGGTTTGCAACAAAAATTACTACATGACTTGAGGTGGCGGGACTGAAGCCTGGAGCCCTCCACCCACCCCCGCAAAAGCCCCACTGTTTCTGATAGTGGAGGACAAAGCTGAAACCCGAGCCCCACTTGTAACCTGAGCCCCGCCACCCAGGGCTGAAGCCAAAGCCCAAGCCCCTTCTGCTCAGGGCGATGGGACTCAGGCTTCGTCCCCATGTCCCAGCAGGTCTAATGCCAGCCCTGGTGATCCCATTAAAACAGTGTCATGACCCACTTTGGGGTCCTGACCTACAGTTTGAGAACTGCTGAATTCTAACCAGTGACCTAGTCCTAAGAAAAAAGAAATGCCAGAACACACTTTTGGAACTCTCATTCATAAACAATAGTATCAGCTGTACCAGAAATACTGGAATGCCAAAATAAAAATATGAAACTGATGGAACCGAGCTCTGCCATGAGTCGAGCCCTGGATCTAACTAGCTTTCACAACAACAGCATTGAAACCACCACAGCATGGACTAGCAGCTCAGGTCCCAGGTGGGGTTGTTCTACATGTGCTGCTGCCCGTGTCGCGACAGCTTTGCTGCTGTTGGTGCTTGCACTAGCTAGATCAAAGCTGGCTCAAGAATGTCTGTGCATGCTGCAGTCACTCTGATTGCAGTGTAGATATACCCACGTCCTGCTTTTACTGCGGTTGTAATTCACGGAGTCCAATGGAAATACTCATGTGTCTGATGAAGTGGGTATTCAGCCATGAAAGCTTATGCTCCAATACATCTCTTAGTCTATAAGGTGCCACAGGACTCTTTGTTGCTTTTTACAAATCCAGACTAATACAGTTACCCCTCTGATAGTTGTATATATCAGCGGTTCTCAAACTGTGGATAGCGTCCCTATTTTAATGGGGTCGCCAGGGCTGGTGTTAGACTTACTGGGGCCCGGGGCCAAAGTCGGAGCCCACCGCCCTGGGCAGTGGGGCTCAGGCTTCGGCTTCACCCCTGGCTGGCGGGGCTCAGGTTACAAGCCCCCTGCCCGAGGCTGAAGCCATCAGGCTTCAGCTTTATCACCCACCCCCCCAAACCAGAGGCAGTGGGGCTCGGGCTTCAGCTTTGCCCCCCACCACCAGGAGTGGCAGGGCTTGGGGGGTGCTCATGTTTCAGCCCTCCCTCCTGGGGTCATGTAGTAATTTTTGTTGTCAGAAAGGGGTTGCAGTGCAATGAAGTTTGATGTCTATGAGATAACCCAATAATGTGAACTTAGCCTTAGTCTGATTTAGATTCCAATGAGACCTTGTTAGAAGGAACCAGATTGTTTGTATCATATACCACTGCTCTCTGCTGGATGAAGTGAGAACTTCACTGTGTGTCCTAAGCCCTATATTGCTAACAGTTAACAAAGTGCTACTAGCCCTTTTGGGGGGGGAGAACTAGGATCTGCTTTCTATCCATGCCATTGCCAGAGTGTTCCAAGTGGACTTGGTGTGTAGCAAAATGACAAATCTGAAGTTCTAAATTGGGGACCGGCAACCTTTGGCACGCAGCCCACCAGGGTAAGCCCCCGGTGGGCCAGTCCGGTTTGTTTATCTGCCGCATCCATAGGTTCGGCCGATCATGGCTTCCACTGGCCACAGTTCGCAGTCCCAGGCCACTGGGGCCTGTGGGAAGGGGTGGCCAGCACATCCCTCAGCCCGTGCTGCTTCCCACAGTGAACCACATGAACCATGGCCAGTAGGAGCCACAATCGGCTGAACCTGCAAATGCAGCAGATAAATAAACCGGCCAGGCCCACCAGGGGGCTTACCCTGGTGGGCTGTGTGCCAAAGTTTGTCCATCCCTTTTCTAAATAGTGATAGATTTGTTACAATATAAGAACATAAGAACAGCCATACTGGGTCACACCAAAGGTCCATCCAGCCCAGTATCATGTCTACCAGCAATGGTCAATGCCAAGTGCCCCAGAGGGAATGAACCTAACAGGCGATGATCAAATCATCTCTCTCCTGCCATCCATCTCCACCCTCTGACAAACAGAGGCTAGGCTAGGCTAATGTTAACTATTAAATTTAATCATGAGAGGCAGGCATTTCAGAGCATTTCAAAACACTGTAACTGACATTTTCCAGTCAGAGCTGTGTAGACGTGCTGCTAAGAATGGAAAGACAAAGCCTGGAATCAAGACTCTGCACTCCCATTTGAGGTAATATTTTGACTGAAGAGACTGGGCTGAATAGTAGAGGAGGAGAATGGTGAGATAATAAAACGCAATTTCTTGGCCCTACATTGTTTACCATTTTTATCAGTGACCTGGAAGAAGAAAACATTAAAATCATCACTGATAAAGTGTGCCGATGGCACAAAAATTCCAGCCGTGGTAAATAATGAAGAGGACAGGTCACTGACTCAGAGTGCTCTGGATCACTGGGTGCAAGTAAATAACATGCATTTGAATACAGCTAAATGTCTACATCTAGGAACAAGGAGTACAGGCCACACTTACAGGATGGGGAACTCTATCCTGGGCAGCAGTACCTCCGAAAAAGATTTGAAGGTCATGATAGAGATTCAGCTGAACATGAGCTCTCCTCCAAGTGTGATGCTGTGGCCAAAAGAACCAATGTGATCCTGGGATGCATAAACAGGCCAATCTGTTGTAGAAGTAGAGAAATTATTTTACCTCTGAAGTTGGTACTGGTGTGAATGCTGCTGGAATCCTGTGTCCAGTTCTGGTGCCCACAATTTCAAAAGGATGTTGATATATTGGAGAGGGCTCAGAAAAGAGCCACAAGAATGATTAAAAGTTTGGAAAACCTGCCTTGTAGTGATAGTCTCAAGCAGCTCAATTTATTTAGCTTAACAAAGAGAAGGTTCAAAGATGATTTGATTAGTCAATTAGTATCTAAATGGAGAATGAATATTTAATAATGGGCTCTTCAATCTAGCAAGGAAAGGTATAATACAAAGCAATGGAAATTGAAGCTAGATAAATTCAGACTGGAAATAAGCCATACATTTTTAACGGTGAGAGTAATTAACTGGTGGAACAATTTACCAAGAGTCACGGAGGATTCTTCATCACTGACCATTTTTAAATCAAGCTTGGATGCTTTTCTAACAGATATGCTCTAGGAATTATTTTGGGGAAGTTCTATGGCCTGTACAGGAGGTCAGACTAGGTGATCATAATGGTCCCTTCTGGCTTTACAATCTATGTATCTGTGGAATTTGTGACCTTTCAAAACACTCAGGGAAATATATACACTAAACTTTGGGGTTTAAAATGAATGTAGTCTCATTTTGGTCATTATTATGGGCTTTCTTTAAATATTACTTTATATTGCACTGAATCATTTATATCAAAACCAGGACAGAAGAGAGTCTTTTCAGCCCTTTTTATAACTATTTGTAAATTTCAAGGCATAGCTGCTGGAACTGGTGGTGCTGCAGCACCCCCTGGCTCGAAGTGGTTTCCATTATAACAGGGTTTACAGTTTGGTTCAGTGGCTCTCAACACCCCCCACTATACAAATAGTTTCAGTGCCCCTGTTTCAAAGCACTTCTTGATTGTGCATGGAAAAGGACATTTCAGGCCTTCATCTCATATGGATCAATTCCTGTCACCAACACATGGTAAACAATTATAAACAGCTACATAATTTCAAGAAAGGCAAGTTTACTTGAGACGTCAACTTTGAACAGTATCGTCCATAATTGCTCTCTGAAACTCTGCCAGTGGAGTGTAGTTTGTGTGGATAAAATAAAAGCCCAAGATATATCACAGTCAGTGAATTGCTAAGAAATCTCATATATACATGTCATTAAATTAATTAATCATCCTCAAGCCAAAATACTCTTACACGTCAAACTGTCTTTGTGTTTCACTTGTTAAGTCATTCCATGGGATATTATGAAAAATGATGCCTGTTTATTTGTAGAACACAATGCCTGTTTGGCCTTGGTATTAGAACTCCAAATATCCTGAAAATTCATGAATATGTCTTCAGGGAGATAAAATGGGTAACATTTTCAAAAGTGCCTAAGTGACATGCATCCTACGAAGTGGGTATTCACCCACGAAAGCTCATGCTCCAATACGTCTGTTAGTCTATAAGGTGCCACAGGACTCTTTGCTGCTTTTACAGATCCAGACTAACACGGCTACCCCTCTGATAAGTGACTTAAGTGAAAGTTAATGAGACGTAGGCTCTGAAGTCACCTACCTTCTTGTGAAAATTGCACTACCTAAGGCTACAAGGTATCTTACCATTCTCTCTGCTTCCAATAACACAGTCCTCTGAAAACAAGAAGGGGTTTCTTAAGAAAAATATACTATTCCTTGTATGAAAGACATGGATGGACACAAGTAGCATTTGCAAGCCAACCCATTCCTGATTTCAGTATCTGCACACCTGCAATTCTTAGAGGTATCACTCATTTTTTTAAAAGTTTTGCAATTTACTTTGCCTGCAGAAAAATTCTCTCCTCTGGTTTGCACTGCGGTATGGATCTCCTCTATCCAGCTGAACTCATACTGTAGGCAGATTATTCAGTAGAGACACTGACTGCATGGATCAGAGAGCAGACCTTTCCATTTAGAAATGCAAGCTGCCATTTAGCACAGACTTCCACAGTGAAATCCTGGCTCCATAGAAGTCAATGGAAGCTTTGCTGTTGACCTAGTGGGCCCAGGATTTCACCCCCAGTCTCCCGGTCTCTCATCCTGACATTAGCCGTACTACAGGGTGCATCTCCTACAGTAGTCACTGGGTTCAGTAGGATTACTCAGAAAGTAAATGTTGTTGGGGTTGCAGAACGGGGTCCTAGTTCAATGCACTTCTGCACTAGGGCTGCCGGTAGCTGTCATGTTCTGCAAAGGTGATTATTTTGCATGTGTCCAGTGCTCCAGGTCTTAGCTGTTAATTGCCTCTTGTTAAGACACCTGAGTCACTTCTGGCTTTTGCAGCTGCTGTCAAACAGCTGGTAGAGAGGAATGACCAGATTGCTCACCTTGTCCTTTGCTATGCTTTTCAGATGGAACCCACTTCCATTATTAGGTCATAATAGGGTGAAAAGGGGGCTGGTGCTAACCTGCAGGGAGGAGCATGATCCTGCAATTCCTGTGCTTCCTTTTTGACCCAGAGCAGCTAGAAACACAGAGAGGATGCAGACTCTTTTTTCAGCTAAAATATATAGCTGCCTTCTCTTCTGTTAAAGGATAGTTACCCCCTCTTGTTTTCAGAGTAGGTTCTGTCTGGGTGCTTTGATTCTGTGAGGCAGAAGTGGGGGGTAATGGGACAAATATCCCTTATGAAAGAGTAAGGAAGAAACCTTTGGATCCTCGGTCTGATGATGTGTTGGTTGAAAAGGAAAGTGTGTGCAGGCATGTGTATATAGAGTAAGGAAAAAAAACCTCCACACTTTAATTTGTAGCACCCCGCCCCCTAGAATTTAGAGGGGGGATGAAAATATTTCAATGCATTTGAGCATATCCACTTACATCCATTTATCCTTTGTTAGAAAGTATGCTGTCCTAGCCTGCAGTTCTGAGGCTCATCTATTTTGACTTCCTTTGGCATTAATCTAAGTTTGAATCAAATCTGGTCAATGTTATCTTTCTATTGGAATACAGTAAAATATCAAAAGCTAAGGGACTTGAAAAAGCAAGAGAGAGACTAACTCTAAAATAAACAGTTAGAGGTTTAAAGCCTGGGCCATCTCCTTGGCTGGTAGAAATCAGTGGTATTCCTTCAAAATCAGCGGAGCTATGCTGGTTTTCACCAGCTGAGGAGCTAAACCACTCATCTTATACTCCACCTGCACTGTCCTGTCCTTTTGCTATAGCGATACCATTTGCCACCCTGTAATAAACCGCTGTGATTCCACGTCAGTCACCAATTAGTAAATGTTACAGTCATGGCAGATTTGGAAAAGGGTCGCCTTGTTATGAGTTTAGAGACTTTGGAGTGCCATTATTAGCTTTTCATTTTGTTGGGCATTAACAATACTTTGCAAATTTTCACACTATATTGTTCACATATTCTTTGCAGTGCATGGAAAGTCTAGTTGGACTAATTATCAGCTACTGCTATGGGCAGTTTCAAAGGGTGTTTTCCAGATGCCAGCAGTAACCATCTTACAGATGAGATTCAGGTGCCAGGGACGAACAATGGCTTTGAAACACCCTTAGGGTAGGGTTGTTTGGATAGCTGAGTGGCATAGATAGCTAAACAATATCCATATGCAATGATTTTCTTGATTCACAATGTTGAAACGAAAACCTTCTTGGCTTTAAACTTTAAGCCTCTGCATACATTCCCCCGAGAATGTGATTTTCTGGCAAACTATAAGTTCTTAAATATCACTTCTCCAATTACATTCTCACAGGTTAGTATTTATGCAGACCCAGCTTTTCAAATCCTTGTAGCTGGTACTGGGCTGAGACTTAATGCATTGCAGGTGGCTTTTGGTGCTTTGAGCTCTCTGACCAAACTGATTCCAGATGGCCACACAGTATGAGTAATAACATCAGCTCATTAAGTTGCAAAGTTTCAACTACAGCCACAGCATTATCAATGAAAGAAAAGCTAATGGAATATCAGCGGCACTCTAAGCCATAAACAGGATTTTAAAAAAACTTTGAACCCAGGGTCTTCTCATCGTTTCAAAGTTGGGTCCTCACATAATGGGAGTATCCAGTGGAAAAAATGATTAAATGGACTCCCAAAGACGACTGTATTGCTGTCCCCCAAACTTCTGATTTTGAAAGCACTGTTGAGCTGGGTCATTGAGCTTGCATAATGGTATCATCTGTGCTGGTTTAGAAAAGATCTTGGACAGGCAAAAAGAAATACATCCTGTAACCTTTGTCATTTTGATTCATGTTCCCGCTGCAAATGTTCTACGAAATTATTTCATGTGCAAATTGTCACCAAAAGGTTTTGTAATCTCTTCATTCCACTGTGGACAAACACCCTATGTCCAGGAGGATGTCTCCTCTAATGCCATCTGCAGGCAGGTCCTGCTGCTTTGCAGCATGTTTAGAATATGTTTCATAGGGCTGGGTGTTATTCAGGATCAGTGCATAGGAAACTCCTCTCCAAGAACCCCAAATAGTCTGGGAGTTTAAAACCACATGATCTGGGATACCAAGGTGATGAGTTTACTACAAAGAACCTAAATACAACAGAAGACAATCTCTAAATTAAGAAATACTCTTTTGAGTTTATGGTGACACTTAGCCAGGAAGTAGGTGTTAGATCACAAACCTGGCATGTACCGAACAGTAGTGGGATATAGATCCTACATAAATCTATTTAATAAAAAATCTATAAATGTTATTCTCCTCTTGTTATTAGCCTTCACTTTGAATGAAGCCTTCCTTTCAATAACTTGATAAACTGCTATTGGTAATTAGTGAAGCCTCAGTCCTGTTAACACTCGTACAGTTGACTTTAAGCATGTGACTGGTCCCATTGACCTCAGTAGGATTCCTCTCGTGCATAACAGTCAGAACATGTGCAAGTGTTTGCAGGATCTGAGCCTAATGCTGGTGGTTTGTCATGGTGAAAATCTTGGCTTTGGCATAAGCAAAAATTGCAAGTGTCACAACTTCACGGAAAGGCAATGTATAAAGCCATAGGATTGCATTATTTAAAGCAAGATATCCATTATTCTGCAATATAAACCACAAAATAATAAGTAACTATAGTGTTTTTGAACCATCTAAAAACCCAAGTCAAGTTATCCCCCTATAGTTTACTATACTGGATATACAGAAAGCCACATTTGTTATATCTATGAGGAGGTTTGTTCAGCAGGTTATGCACATAACTTGTTACGTAAAAGACCACTGAGGATGAGATGGGCATTGGATGTCCAGTTCTCTTAGACTTGAAAATCTCAGCCTACATGTCATGTTTTTGTCACAGAGGTCATGGCTGGGTTGGACATATAGCCTAATGCCGATTCTGATGCCCTTACTGATGCTGATAGTCAATGGGGATCGTATGTGAAGTAAGGTGCTACTCAGCATGAATAAGAGGACCAAATTTGGCCCTTAGTAATTACAGATGTTTTCTTAGCTTTAAATTCATCCTATTCCCTAACCCTCAACATCTGCATGTTTGTTACATGTAAACCGAACAAAATAAAGAGCCAGGATTGTCTATGGCAATATAGTAGAGTATAGGTTACATGATAGAACAAGCACTACAGTGTAAGGAAAAATGTGTACCTCTCACATTATGTTATTTGAAGTTTAATTATCAACATCAGTACTCTTGTAGGTTGTTCTTTAGCCACTCATTCTGAAGGTCTCGCAGATGTGCAGTATCACTGCTTCCAGATGTCGCAGGTCTTTTCTGAGTGCTAGGCTCTGACCCAAAGAAGGATTTTGTGTTGGAGACTACTGGCACTGACAACAACTCCAGTGATGTGTATACTGAGGAAATTATTGGAAATTATTGTGTGTGAGTATAACGAGGAGACACAAATGGAGGCTGAGCCTGTTTGAAAGTCAGGACCATGGGCAATGTAACTCAGCGATCTTGTGGGATTTTTCATCGCTGGCTGCTGTGATCCTTTGAGCTTTTTGACTTAATGCCTCCCATACCACCCCACCACAAAGGATGAGTTTGAGTGAAGTATTTGGCATTAATGTAGGCATTACAGCTTTTGCCCTCCTTTACTCTAAAATTTTCATTCATATATTTTGTGGCCCTATTGGTGTCTGCAGTTTTCTAGTAATCTGTAACACACATGTAAGTAGGTTAAGGCTTAGCACTGCAAATAGCAATTACAAAGTAAAAACTTTGTTACATTGGGATCATCCATTCAATCTCATGCCTTTACCTATTTATCTTTATAGCAAGTAATGATAGACACCTAAGGCCAGATTCTTTCTCTGGGTTCTGGTTCAGGTAGACCAAATGGCTGGCATTGCCCCACTGAAAATCCTCACAGTGGTAGAAAACTCAGCTAGTTTCAGCAACATGGTAGGGAAGGAAGAGGAGTGATGGGGGCAGAGAGAAGGAGGTGCAGAAGCCAGCTCAGCTCTTCAAATTCTCAGCTGGGTATGATCCCTTGGGGATCACAGCCAGCTATCATAACTTAGAGCAGCCCCTAGACTGTTCTAAGTTACTTGAAAGCCAGAGCTACAGCAGCTATGGCTTGAGAATTCAGGATTCATAACTAGCTCTCTCTCAGTCCCTTGCCTATGCAATGTACTAACCAGAACTGGACAAAGGTGAGACTCTGAATCCTTGTCTTTCAGAGATTCTTTTACTTACTAGGAGGAGATGAATTGTTCAGTGGCTAGGGCACTAGTTTGGGACTTGGGCGGGGGGGCCTGCATTCAATTCCCTTCTCTGCCACAGGCTCCTCGTGTGACCTTGGGCAAGTTACTTAGTTTTTCTGTGCCTCCGTTCCCCATCTGTTTAAAAAAGAGTTGGGATGATGATGCTGCCTTACCTTTGAAGGGTGTTGTGAGGATCAGTGCATTAGTCTCATTGCCTTTCAGTGAGACTCGGGCTCTGAAGTGCCCTAAGTCACTTCTGAAAATGGGTCACTGAGGTGCTTTTGAAAAAGTGACTCTGTTTATTTATGAAATCATGACTATATTTAAAAATACTTTTCTATTCCTAGAGCTAGGTTTAATATTTGACCCATACATTCCCCAATCATTTATTTCATATATTTAATGATAATATTTCAATATATATATTGTTTAACGTTGTTTTTTTTTAAAAATTGCCCATCTTGATGAGAGCTCAGAGCAGAACTGTGTCAAACAACAACAGTTGTTTTACAAGGATGCAAAATTTACCTATCACCACTGCATCTCAGTTTCCTTTGCTAGGATTTTATTGGTACATGGAGAGCTTTATAAGGCATTCCTTTAACTGCGGAACCCTGTAATGTTTTGACATTGAAACATGGAGAGCCAGGAGCACTAACCGAGAGGATACACAAAACAACTGCTTGGAAGAAAATACAGAGGGCTGTGGAGGCCAGTGCTGTGTACTGTAAAGAACTGGCGGCAATAAAATACACTAATAAAAATGATGTGTACATAGCCTGGGCTATGGTGAAAGAACAACTGCGGATGCTATTTAAGGGCAAACAAGCAGAAAAACAACCCTCCATATGTAGCTGATTATAGCAAACCCAAGGGAGAGGTGACTCGAACAGATCAAAATGCTAATGCCTTATGTATAAAGCCAAAGAGTTCACATAATTCACAGGTAGCCATGTCCACGGACTGCAATCAGAAAGGCTTATATCATTTCTGGACTTGTTGGGAGTGTGCAGCTGAGGAAGGACGGTGTGGTCGAGTCTAACTCAGGAGATCTGGGTTCAAGTGCTGACTCTGCTGCAGGCTTCCCTTCTGACTCTGGATAAATCACTTAATCTCTCTGCCTCTTCGTTCCTCACCCGTAAAACGGGCATGATGACAATACTTCCCTTCCACACAGGGCTGTTGAGATAACACATTCATCAATGAGGTGCTTAGACATTGCAGTCTTGGGAGCCTCTAAATAGTTCCGAAAACATATTTCACCCTTGCTCAAAGAAGAGCTAATGTGATTGAAAATATATTCTCTAACCAGAGGATATAATTCATATATTGCAGTCCATCTGAGCAGGGTGTGAACTTTCCTTCACCTTACAGTTGCTCTCATTCCACCACTCCATTGTTAGCAGGTTGCCTAATTATTGGGTAAAGTCACTGGTGTAGAGACCTTGTCTACATACAGTATCTCTCCATAAAGCACCCAGTGTGCTATTGGTGCTATACAAATATTAACAAGAATAAGAGAACTGTATTGCAGAAAGAGAGAAGCAGCTTGTGGGTTTGAAACATTTAGTTAGCTCCCTTTAAAAATCACCTCCTTGTGCCTCTCCATGTTCTGCCTCCATCCAGGGCTGGAAGCACTCCAGCTCATATAGGAATAGGAAATACTGTAAAGCTCAGAAGCAAACTTCTCCTCTGTACATATCCAGCCCAGTTTTGCAGACTCATAAAGGTCAGAGTCAGTTCAGCTAAGCACCCGCAGTATTGGCTGCTGATCTGGACCGAACCAAACATCCCAAGTGTTTGAGGGTCGCTCTCTGCTTTTAGGAAGACACCACACAGTAAATGGAAAGCACCCATTCAGCAAGGTAATTTTCTTCTGGAAGTTTTTGGGTAGTGAACTTTTCTCTTATGTGTCACAAGGTCAGGCCAACCCACCCACCCTGGATCCAAACCCCACTGAGTGTAATGGTGTTTGAAATCAAGCTGACATCCAGATTCCTGTTTTGCACATGGCCCCTGTAATGGTTACACAGCTAGCTGCACCTCCTGATCTCTTTGGGTGCACTCCGTCAGGTGTCAAGCTTTTTGCCTGGGGCGGAAGCGCATGATTTCCCCACTCCTAGGCCAGGCTCTGGGCTATAGTACCTTGTGTATCGACTGTGTTTACCCAGCAGGTCCGACCTGTGGTTCTTTCCATAAGGAGTCTGGCCAGGGATGAAAAGTGGCCAGATAGCCTGTCTAAACCAAAGTATTGTTTAATCTTAACAGCAGGAATAAAACATTTAGAGAGAAGGATTTTATCAGTACAGTCTATACATGTCTCTCTTCTTCAGACATTCTAGTGGTCCTGAGTACCACCTTGAACAGTCCCCAATAGTAACTGCCTCGCCCCTAGAGAGAAAGTCTCTTTAATCCAGACTGAGTTTCTTGGTCCTTTCCGTTCCCAGGCATTTTTACCCTGCCATCCAAAAGCAGTTTGGTGGGCCCAGGGGGAAATCAAACCAGTCTCCACAGGACTAATGACTCCCTCGTTGTCCTGTAATGACCCTCAAGTGTTTGCTGACAGGTAACTTACGCTGAGTCATTTTTTGCATTCCTGATTGTTTCCTAACAACTCTGTTGATTTAACTCACTGTATTCCTACAATAAACACCCCAATAACTAGGGCCCTACCAAATTCACGGCCCATTTTGGTAAATTTCACGGTCATGGGATTTTAAAAATCATAAATTTCATGATTTCAGCTATTTAAATCTGAAATTTCACAGTGTTGTAATTGTTGGGGTCCTGACCCAAAAAGGAATTGTTGGTGGGGGAGGGGGGTCGTAAGGTTATTGTAGTGGGGGGTGCAATACTGCTACCCTGACTTCTGCGCTGCTCCCTGCAGAGCTGGGCCCTTAGTCAGCAGCCGCCACTGTCCAGACACCCAGCTTGAAGGCAGCAGCGCAGAAGTAAGGGTGACATCATATGGTGTTGCTACTCTTACTTCTGTGCTGCTGCTGGTAGGGTGCTGCCTTCAGAGCTGGGCACCCAACCAACAGCTGCTGCTCTCTGGCCGCCCAGCTCGGAAAGCAGTGGAAAAGTAAGGGTGGCAATACTGCAACCCCCCTAAAATAACCCTGCGACCTCCCCTGCAACTCATCTTTGGGTCAGGACCCCCAATTTGAGAAAGGCTGGTCTCCCATGTGAAATCTGTGTAGTATAGGGTAAAAGCACACAAAAGATTTCACAGTCCGTGATACATTTTTCATGGACATGAATTTGGTAGAATCCCACCAATAACCAGGTCACCGTACACTATTCCTAAATTATTACAAAGTTTGAAAACAATTGACATTTTCTAACCATTTCTAGCAACACGTGACAAATGTTTTTCACATACAGGCTGTTTAGATATACATATGTATTTATATACACTGTCCCGCTCTGGCTCAGCAGTGTTTATTTATAAAACAGTCTAAAACACCTTGTCTTATGCTTAGATTGTAAAGCCTTTGGGGCAGAGAGTGTCTTTTTGTTTTGTGTTTGTACAGGGCCTAGCACAATGGGGCTCTTGGCCATGACCGGGGTCCTAAGTGTACTGCAGTAGAAATAACTGATGATAACAAAAATAATCTTCAGTCAGAGGACCCCTGCCTCATTCAGAGAATGGGAACTTATTTCATATATCCTTTTTCTCCTCCACATTCAAGGCCTCAAACACATTAATGCCTACCAGCAATATCATCTGGTTTGAACCTTTACCAATCCCTCAAATTAATCCCTAAACTTTTTGCCATGTGTCGAGCACTTGAGATAAAGATCCCTTTCCCCAAATGCTATTGAAAGTATCCTTTCTATTTTCTGTAAAAATGTCAAGAAGTAACCATCAGCAGTTTCACAGCTCTGAATAGCACCATCATTATGTAGGGTGGCATTGTGTTATGGCAGCTGTATGGCTGATGGCAGGTTCAGAGTAAGAAAGTATGTTCTTCTCGATCCCTTTGCACCACCATTGAAAGCAGAAGCTTCCCCTGGCTTCCACAGCACTTGTTGCAGTCTTGCCAATATAAAGGGGAACTTGTTCAGCTGTTGTTTTCATCTTTGTGCATTATCGGCACCATTAAAATAAGGAAAAGACTCTCATTGGACGGTGCCACAAAAAAATAAAACCCTACAACAACAAACAACAAAAACCCAACAACAAAAGCCAACCTTTAAATCTAAGGCCCTAAAAGCCCCACGGTATCCATCACTGTCCTGCATAATCACAGCCAGAAATACAAATGAAGTCTGCAGCCTGTCAGCTCTGCAGACAGATTTGGTGGTGACACGAGCAGAGACAACATTTAGAAATGACTGATTTCTCATTATAAAGATACACGATCTTTCTCCTCATTCCGAAAAGCTGAGCTTTGCTTCCAATGGAGAGCCAAGCCATTTGTTTTATAGTTCCCATTGTATGCTGCACTGGGAATTGTTCCCTTGGATAAGGATTTCTAGCAGTTTTTTCCCCTATTCGCTTTGTTCCATGTGCACTGTGCTCTTTGCACATGCTGAGGGCTCTCACATTAATTACACTTTACCTAATTTGGTTGGATGTGCTTCCTGCTTTGCAAACTGGCAATGTGATGTATTTACTTTGGTAATCAACCAGTTCTTTGTAACTCTGCAAGTTTAATCCTCCAAGAGAGATAAATAAAAGGTTTGGAGCCTCTTTTTCTAATGGTGGAAATAAATACCTTCGTTTTCATATCTTTAGGACACTTCTTCAGGCCATTAGATTTTGGAAACTTCCCATCTGAAATTGGGACAAAAAGTGAAAATTTCAAAAACATTCGTGACCTGAAAAATGTTTTGGTTCAGGTCAAGCAAGGCATTAAGTTTTGATCATTTCAAAAAGCTTTATTTTGCTTTCAACCATTTTTTTAAAAAATTTAAAACAAAATCGTATTATAATTTGCTTAAATTTCAAAATGATACATTATTTCAGATTAGAAGACAGAATTTTTTTTCTTCCAAATATTTTTAAATTGGGAAATTTGCCATAATCAACCCTTTCCCAAGGAAAGTTTAGGTTTCAGTGAATCGGTGTTTTCTGACAAAAATAAATTTGTCAAAAAATTCCCAATCAGCTCCATTATGAGCCTTCCCTAAGCTGCCTCCCACCTCCCTCTGCCTCTATTTTAGGCTGTAGCTATCCTGAGCAAGCCAGTCATTATTTTTGCCAGATGTTAATGAAACAAAAACATAACAAGAATTCAAGTTAAGCTTCTCTCTTATCTAACTGGGTACTGTTATAATCCCACCACTTACATTTCTTAAATACAACCAGAAGTCCTGCAATATTGCTGGGTAATTAAAAAAAAAAAATCAGCATGAGCGAGGCCATTGTGGAAAGATTGACTTTTTACATTTTTTACAACACTAGTAGACAGCTACCTCCGTATAAGTTGTCTGCGGATATGAATAAATGATGCACTTAGTCTTTTCTACAGGGCTCTATCATATATCTTCCATGCTGGTTAATGTACTGTTATTGACAGTAGCCTCATAAGAATCTCCATGTATCTCTGTCCTCCTTCCCCACCCCTCCGCTGGAAGAACAATTTCACAGTGGTGGCTTTAGGAGAGGGTGGAAAAGAGGGCAGTCCTGGTCCATGGCCATGTGGAACCAGCACTTGCTGCAGAGAAAAATGTACAGTACTTGATCACTGTTTTGCAGAGTTCCCCACTCTCTCTCACAGACAACCCCATCTCTTATTCTAATACAGCTGTAAGTTTAAAATTCGGCCCTGCAAACTCACGTGAGTAGTGCTAATTCACATGAATAGTCCAACTGACGTTAGGAGTACAGCTCACATGAATAAAGGCCTGCAGGACTTGGCCTTCAGAGCTCTAGCAAAGCCTGTGGTCATCAATGAGAGACTTTCAGTAGGCTTTGGATCAGGTCTGAAGTGCTTAACCTTATCAGGTGCTTAGTGCCTTCAGCTCCCATTTACTTCACTGGGAGTTGAAACACTCTGCAGGATTGGACCCAAAGGACAATCTCACGTTTCATCAGATTAGGTGACCAGATGTCCCATTTTTAAAGGGACAGACCTGTATTTAAACCCTTATGCAGATGCCTCGACTTTTTCGAATGAGGGGGAATTTGATAGCTGCTTTCAACTACCTGAAAGGGGGTTCTAAAGAGGATGGATCTAGATTGTTCTCAGTGGTAGCAGATGACAGAACAAGGAGTAATGGTCTCAAGTTTCAGTGGGGGAGGTTTAGGTTGGATATTAGTAAAAACTTTTTCACTAGGAGGGTGTTGAAGCACTGGATTGGGTTACCTAGGGAGGTGGTGGAATCTCCTTCTTTAGAGGTTTTTAAGGTCAGGCTTGACAAAGCCCTGGCAGGGATGATTTAGTTGGGAATTGGTCCTGCTTTGAGCAGGGGGTTGGATTAGATGACCTCCTGAGGTCCCTTCCAACCCTGGTATTCTATGATTCTAAGACTCTTCATCCTGGAGTGCTGGCCAGGAGAAGCCGAACCCTGCGTGTGCCAAAGCCCTGCACAGTGCTGGCACAGGGAAGCCTCTCCAAACGCTCAGTTAGGCTCTGGAGTTGAGGGGGAGAACGATTTCCAGCCTGTTCACTCCCTGACCCTGCAGGGTCCACAGCAGCCCCCAGGCAGGGGCCTAGCATCCTCTTCACCCACTCCCCACTCATCCTGGGTCCTGCCCCTGTGGAGCACGGGGCTGCCCCATGCCCTAGGCACTCTCCCCTGCTGAGCCACCTCTTTGTCCAGGTTTGCTGAAGCCCCTGAAGTCAGGTTCCCTGGGTCCTTGTGCACAATGCATCCTGAGGGATTAACCCCTTCCTGCTCATGCTGTAGCCGGGACACCGGAGGTGGCTGGGTTGGCCAGCAGCCTTTTGACATTGTGCAGGCAGGAAGGAACGGGAACTGCTTCCATCCATAGGGGAACAGGGGCTGTGGAGGGGCAAGAGATTAGCTCTGCAAAGACACGAGCCAGGTCTTCCGTCTCCCGCCCCCTCCACCTTCCCTGCAGCTGGAAGCTGCTCCCGTCCTTTCCTACCCACACACTGTTGAAAGGCTGCTGCTGGCTATATTCTGGTATGAACCCTGGCAGAAATCGGGGGGAGAGAGAGCATATGACCCTGCATGTCCCCCCGTGTTGCCTCAGGAACATGTAACACCAGGTACCAGGAGAGGCAAGTCCGTCTCAGGGGCCCAGCCAGGCATGGAGGGCGGAGAGCACCAGGCAGGAATTGTCAGATGGGGTCATCACTCCCCAGGTGTATGGGAGTGTGTATGTGTTATCTCTCCCAGTGTGAACCCTAAAGTCTTAAAGACAAGAAGGCAAAGGGGGAGGGATAGCTCAGTGGTCTGAGCACTGGCTTGCTAAACCCAGGGTTGTGAGTTTAATCCTTGAGGGGGCCATTTAGGGAACTAGGGTAGAAATCTGGGGACTGGTCCTGCTTTGAGCAGGGGGTTGGACTAGATGACCTCCTGAGGTCCTTTCCAACCCTAATATTCTATGAAATAAAAGGAATCCAACTACTCAGTATTCCTTTTGAATGGGGGGTTCGGTCAACTTGATGTTAATTTGAACATTTATACTGCATAGTTCTGACTGATTGCCATTGAGCTTGCTTGAATACGAGTAATTTTACCAGTGTCCCATATTTAGCACAAGGAAATACAGTCACACTACATCAGACCCTTCCTAGATTTGAACTATTGCCACCGCCCATTCGACAGTAACAACTTGTTTCAGTCTCCTTTGTGAGGAAAGTCCACTCCCTACGTTACATTAAAATAATGGCTACCCTTTCTCAGTGTCTCCTATAAAATAGATTTTAGACAAAACAGGTCTTATCCATTTTTGCTTATTTTTAGTTAAGCATTAAGTCCTGTAAGACCATTGGGGGCAGGGCCGGTGCAACCATTTAGGCGAACTAGGCGGTTGCCTAGGGTGCCAAGATTTGGGGGCGCCAAAAAGTGGTGCCCCCCAAAAAATTTTTAAATGGTTGCAGCCACTGCTGCTGGAGGGGCTGAGCTGCCGCCGCTGGGCAGCCCAGATATGTCCCCGACGTCAGGGCGCCGCCGGTCAGCGCGCCCCTAGGTCGGTGCGCTGCGCCCAGCAGCCCAGGGCGCCCCCTGCCCCCCGGGTCAGCAAGCCGCCGCCGCAGCCCGGCAGCCAGGGCGCCCCCCCGGGTCAGCCGCGCGTGCCTGACCTGGCAAGCCCAGGGGCGCCCCGCCCCCTCCCCGGGATCAGGGAGCCACGAGACCCGGGCACGGGGCGGCGAAATGTCCCGGCGCCTAGGGCGCCAGAATCCCTAGCGCCGGTCCTGATTGGGGGTGGGAGTGGGGAGGTGAGGAAAACAAGAGATTAACAAGTGATCCTGTTTCCATGGTCAAAGGTTTCCTTTTGCAGTAAGAGAAGCTTCTCTTTGTTATGTTGACCTTTAAAGTGAAAACCAGCGTGCTAGCTATAAATCTTCAGCACTACACATTCCTATAAAATTCTGTCAGTGGTATCAAATTGTTTTACAGCCCTGTGCCAAATTAATGGACGGTCTCATCTGGCATCAACCAACACCTGAAAAATATATATCTGGATTAAGATGATGGCATTTAGGCTGCTCTGTTTAACAGCCAAAGTTGCGTTACTCACACCAGAGATGGGTGAACTGGCTAATACAGTCGATGAATCTCAAATGGAAAATATTTGACTACTGATTATTTTGACAACAAAAGAGGGCAGGTATTTCAGCCAGTTGGTGCTTGTGTTTAGACTCATTGTGGCATGACTGGACACACTTGTGACAAATGTGCATCATCCCTTTTGCACAAATTCCTTGCATCGCTTCCTTGCCATGGGTGCTGAGGTGGGACAATGAGCTCCTGAGAAGGGCGGAATAGGTGGCTCTACCACCCTAGGAGATTAGGGGGACCTTGGTAGGGGGCTACACACATGGGTTTGGGTGTTGGATGGAATCTGTTGGTTGCTCTTGCTGCTGGAAAAGTGGAGGAATATTATGACTATTTATTTTATGGTGGTGCCTGAAATGTGCTGGTCTTTGCAGACACACATAGGAAGACAAGGTCCTGGATGAGTTTACACTCTAAACAGGAAGGGAGACATCTCAACGTTCCACTGCCAACATTTTAAAATAAAGTGGGACTTCCTATAATTTGATAATCACAACTTTGTTATTTTGTGGTGTGGGTGGCAGAGCTGGAGAATAAACAGTAAGGGAAGTGGAAACAGGCTTTCTGGCTGTTGCAATGTCCCTATGGGCAAATCCTGTGTAGACAGGAAGGGCCCAAGTGCCTGAACTGGTCCAGTACTCTTCTACAAGGAGGCTGGGATCTGCACCATCTATCCCCAATGGAGAGATTGATACCATCTATCATCTCTGGAGTTTTCCTTAGCAGGGATCTGTCCTCAGCAGCATGGTGGTTTGGGAAAGAGGTCTGGTTGTAGATTTGCAGCTATATGGATCCACCCCCATCCAATACTCGTCTAGGTAGGGAAACTGCTGCACCATAAACTGTTGGATCCCCAAGGCTGCCACAATAAACCATGGATCAGCTTTGCTATTTACCTTCTATCGATGCATCTGAGGGCTGTGTGATGTGGCCCATCACCATAGTATCTGAGGGCAAGTCTATATTTTCAGCTGGGAGTGTAGTTCCCAGCTCAAGGTGATGTACTTGTGTGAGGTCTGATCGAGCTAGTGCACTAAAAATAGTGTAGCTGTGGCAGTGTGAGTGATGAGAGGGGTAGCCACCCAGCGGGGGGTTGGGAGAGATGCTAGTCCATCCCACCACTCATGCTGCCATGGTTACACTCAATTTTTGGCATGACAGCAGTGACTGAGCTCCTGAGGAGGAAGGAATAAGAGGGAATACCACCTCAGTCACTACTTGCCACATTTTCACAATATTTTTATGCAGCGTGGGTACTGTTATGCACCCATTTAAATGTAAATATAAATAAATATATGGAGATATGCCTATCTCATAGAACCGGAAGGGACCCTGAAAGGTCATTGCGTCCAGCACCCTGCCTTCACTAGCAGGACCAAGAAACTAGCATTCTGACCCAGTCATTGGGGAGCTGCAGTAGCACTTAGATACTACATAGCTAGGCATGATAGACAATTGACACCCTCGTGCTGCATCGGCAATTTATGGATATCTGAAAACAGTGGATATTTTTACTTCACACAAACAGTTCTGATGCATGGCCCCAGGACCAACATTCTCTCCCTGCCACCCCATGCAAAAAAATGCTGTCCACTACATAAAGAACTTATTTAGGCCCTGCTAACATTGAAACTTAACCTATCTGCTTAGAACTACTGTATCTTCCTACATTGGAGTTTATTTTGTCATCAAGCCAAATACAGTCCTGTAGTTCTGAGCCTTTGACACCTGCCGCATGTTAGCATCTGGGAGGAAAATATTTTTGTCCTATCTCTCTGTACATAACATATTTTTTTACAGAGCAAAAGCTACCCCTAGGTTCAGGTCTCAAACTCACTCCCAGAACAAATTGATTTCCAAGCCTTGAAGTGTTTGGGGGTGGAGGAAAGAGAATGTTGATCTTTCATTTTAGTTGATACCATACAAAATATAGAGCCACAAGGTAGTGAAAAAATATTTCATAAGAAGCTTTGATTGCTTTACAATATGGGAAGAAATGTAACCCCTGATTTGGGGACCTGTGTTGAAGGGGTTATTTTTTATAGATTATTTAAGACATTTTTAACTCACACTTTTTAAAATATAAAATTCTGTTTTTATCGCCCCATTTGACTGAAAACTTTGAAGTGTGTGCATTTCATGCATATGACAATTCTGTGTAGTTAGTTTCAGATTTATTGACTGCACCTGCCAAAATTCTTTAGGAGTAAATCTCACTTAAGTGCAAAGGGCTAGCTTAAGGTCTATGTACCAATGAAATCCTGCTTAAATCTAATTTAAGCCCTAAAAATAGGGCTTACGTGGTGCATAAGGGTGATTTATCCTCAAGGTGCACATGTAAAAAATATTATTTATTATTAACACCTAGCTCTGCTATAGAGCTTTTCATCTGTAGTTCGCAAATCGCTCTGCAAAGGAAGTCAGTATCACACAATTTAAAAATAAAATACACATCCTGATTAATAATGGTGACTCTAATTAGATTTTTATCATCCACTGTCAACTCTCTTGGTTTTATTGTTTTCCTACAGATGAACTGTCTAAAAATATGCAGATGTAAATAAGAGAAACATCTGCTTCAAATTGGCCTTGGCAGTGCAAGAGTGGACTTCAAAAGTGAGCTTTGCTGAAAATAATATTATGAGATTCCATCTTTTTAGGGCCAGAGCCTAAGCTGGAGGAAATCAGTGTAGTTCCATTTATTTGGCATCAACTGAGGATCTGGCCTATATTCTCTGTAAGGTCATTTGTATCACATTGGCTCAGTTTACAAGGTCAGTGAGGATCTGCCAAACTGTCATCCTTCTGGGAGGTGAAATCAAGCTTTCATACACTCTCTGCCTCTTACATCATCACTGGTAATAAAAAAGAATTCATCGTCAGAACTTGGCCAGCATTTTTGCTGATAAGGCAGGCACAATGGAATGCAGCTCACTTTCTTTGAATTGTGTGTGCTTTCTGAGAAACATGACTCAGTGACACACAAGGAGGCAACTCACGTAGTCCAGGGAGGAGTGAACATACGTCAGGATTCTTGCAACACAAGTTCATTTTGGAACGGTGCGCTGCCTTATTTAATATTAATGAAAAGACTGTCAGGTCGCAAATAAACAAAACAAAAGGCCAACAAAAACAGAGAGCCCTTCCCTCAAAGAGGTTTCTGATCCTCTGTGATGAAGTATGATATCTGCGGTGTGGTCATACTGGAAAAGCTCAATCAGGTTACACTACACAACAGGGACAAGTGGATTATTTTGGCAATCAATGAACAGAAGCAATGCCAGGCAATCTCTGTATTGAATTTAAGGGGAAAATGGTCACTGTTATGTGGACGGTTGAACTAGATGATAACAACAGTCCCTTAAAGAGTCTGTGAATGAATTGCTGAAGATTGTTCCTTGCCATATGTGTCTGCATCTAGTGAAACTCAGCATGAGTGGGAAAAACAGCTGGGCTGCTACTCTCTCCCGTAGAGATACACAGGCCAGCGTAGAGAGTGGCACAGCCTTGGCTCCACCCTGCATGGTGCCATCTGGCACAGACTAGGTTTAGATAACTCCCCCCAGGGGAACCAGACAGAGAATCGTGCCTCTCCAGGCAGATTGCAAGGCGACAGTCAAGGCCAAAGTGACTTGAATTTTGAATGTTGACTGCCCGCCATGAAATGATTGTGAGCAAACAACGGTCTAATGCGTGTGAATGGAAACTATTGGGAAAGTCTTTTGAATGGTGAATAAATTAGAGAAAACGTTGACTGCGTTGTGAAGAATTTGTGAGTGGAAAAAAGCAAAACTGTTTGAAATCAATAATTCATTCCTCATTACTCAGCCGGCTATATGGCTCCCCGTGCTACTTGGATCCTCTAGCTCTTGCATGCTTGCTGGTTCAAAGGCTGATAAAGCCATACTTGCCAATCTGATTTGTTTTTCCTCCCAAATTGCTAATGACAATAAACACTTTAAAGATAGAGAGAAGTCGGAGGCCAACTTTTAGCCCAGAGCTCAGTTTTATGGCTCTGTAATAAACCGCTTTAAAAAAAATGTTTATAATGACCACGGGTACTTAACCATAGCAGCACTTTCTATTGCCCCTATAATGTTAAGTGCCAATAAATCAAGAGAATTGTCATTATATCCTGTGGCTATTTGCAAAGGTTTTAGAGAGCTTTTTATTTTCTATTTAGTCTACAAAGGTGTTTTTGTTGAAGTGTTTTTTTTTTTTTTTAAGGCATGATAGTGGATAAAATGCCATCCACCGTGCAATCGAGACTAGCTTCCAAAGGTAGTTTGAATTATGTAATGCTACTGTTTTGGAAAATATTTCATGTATCCCATTCAGATCCAAGTCTGATCAGTGGCTACTTAACAACCACGAGTAATGTACATTTTCTAACCCAAAGGCAGTCTGGTGAGTCTGGCAATTAGAGCCGAGTTTACAGCATGGAATGATTTGTTTAGGGGGGAAACTCGACCCTGTGTTGAAATACAAACCATTAAACAAAAGTTTCTCCTCTGATCTTAGACAGAACCTTGAAGCTTCCACAGTGGTTGTTAGTGGTAAATGATTGTGACCCAGCTTGTTTGAAATGAAAATGATCTTCTCCAGATGTTTTTAAACCTATTTCACCTTTGAAACTTATTAGTGGGTGATGCATCTGATGCAGTGTCTCATGTAATTTTTCTTGAAAAACAATTATTATTTTCAGAGCTGGTCATAACAAGGAGGGAATCACAATAAAATTGTATTGACAATGGAAACATTCATTGAGTGAAGCTACAGTCGATAGGGAAATAGAAGAAACATTTTGTGAAAATTTAAATAAAATATTTCCTGATTTAGATGTCATAGTTCTGCACTCAGACAGGGGCTACAGGAGGGCAGTTCTGGCTCCACAATTCAGAATCATCTGCCCCTTTGGGACAGCCTTTGTCCAGCACAATCTTGTTCTCAGCATGCTTGCTTCTTTTCGTCCTTGGGAAGGGGTGGCAGTTGTCACAAGAGGTGGCAGAGGTGTCACTGCCGGCTTTCCAAAGGCAGCAAGATCCCTTCTGCAGGGACAAGTACCTACACCAGTATCTCCAGCTGGTTTAAGGCTTTGCACTGCATACATAGTTAAACCATGCTGAGCAGCAGTTCAGTTACAGCAGTTGCTGATATTCATTGCCTGCAAGGCTTCTGAGTTACCATGTGTCAGGCTTTCTGGAGTGGCTCACGGCCAGGAGTGCCAACCCCAGGGCATACTGTCAAGAAGCAGGGCAAAGACCCGAACTGGCTGTGTGTTCTATAATTAGATTGCACCAATCCAGTAACAAATGTGAACTCCTGTAGCATGATCAAAGTCTTACCATGGAATCCCATTGGGCACTCCAGTCTATGCTGCCAGCCAGCCAAGCTGGATTTAGTGAGAAATAGTCACCTGACACCAAAAATCACAACAATATTCAGGTTACGCCCGGTCACTTATCCCAGGTCAATTTGCACCTTAGATCTCACACCAAAGACAATGCCTGTAGCCAATCCTATAGTAACCTATCTAAGGATTTATAAACTAAGAAAAGAAATGAGAGTTGTTATAAGGTTAAAGCAGGCAAGTACACAGATGAATTACAGTCTACGGCTCCAAAAAGTGACAAAGTTGTAGCTCTGTCAGCTCTGAATGTCTTTTAGGTCTAACCCAGGTTTACCCTGTAGATCTCTGCTTCTTTTTCACAACTCTGGCTCTGTGAGAGGTCAAACAGCAAAAGAGAGGAAAACATTTCTTTTTAGCTATTTTTATTTCCTTCTTCCAGAATTCAAAGCTGATGTAATGAGCCCTTTTGCATATAGCTCTTCATGAGTGTATATAAGAACATAAGAACAGCTAGACTAGGTCAGACCGTAGGTCCATCTAGCCCAGTATCCTGTCTTCTGATAGTGGCCAGTGCCAGGTGCCCCAGAGGGAATGAACAGAACAGGTAACCATCAAGTGATCCATCCCCTGTTGCTCATTCCCAGCTTCTGGCAAACAGAGGCTAGGGACACCATCCCTGCCCCAGAGCAATAGTAAAGGGAGCAATTAACAAAGTCTTTGTATTGTGATGTCCCACCATGGCCCATTTAGTTCTGATGGGCAGGAGACGATGCCTCTTGGCTGTGTTCAGAGTTTGAGTTACACAACAAAACTGTAAATATTACCTTTGGGCAGGTGATAAAAAAAATATGTCAGATGAATGCATGCAGTAACCTACAAGCATCTCATAAAATCTAAACACTAAACACATTGTTATAGGTCCAATATCCAGCTTAACCATACTAACACACAGGGGAAACAGTCTGGTTTCCAGCAACGAATTTGTCAGTGCTTGTCAGCCCAAAAGCCTTGGTGAGAGCTGGCACCCAGTTTGCCAGCGTTACACCGTGTAACCTTATTCATATGGCTATGACCTTCATCCCTCACCCGCCCTTGACTATTGTTGCTCCACCTTCTTTGCATCACGTCCAAATTTAATTTGTAAACTCCCTGAAGCAAGGAACTTCTACTCAACCTGTTCTGGGTGGTACCTCGCACATTTTGGGGCACTGATAAAATGCATTGTGCTTGGTGCTGCGCAAGTAAAGTCCCTGCCTAAACCTCATGTGCATGAGGAAATTTTGCCTCATTGTTGCTACATCACTGCAACCCGCAATGCAGATGCTTCACACTAGGGAAGTGCATCTCCACTGAGGGAGGGGCACGGCTGTAGTCACTGCAGCCCCAAAAATCCCTAAAAAGAGAAGCCTAATTCACAGAATTCAAATTGGCTCTGGTAAGAACATTGTCCCTCAGCTGAAAATGGCTGAAGGGTCATAAAAAAGGACAGTGATATGTACTACAGGGATTAGAGTCAGGCCTACTCTGATGTGCCATCTTCATTAATATTCTGAAAGAGGATTTCATTCACAGGTGATACTAAATTAGGAGCTGTAACGAACACCCGTGAGGCCAGGGGAACAACCCAAAGAGAATGAAAGGACAAATTATGAAATGTGCATGCAGAGCTAAGCAGCTGGGCAGGATGAAGAAGTGAAGTTTTTTACCCACGAATGCTTATGCTCAAATAAATCTGTTAGTCTTTATGGTGCCACCGGACTCGTCGTTGTTTTTGCGGCTACAGACTAACATGGCTACACCCTGATACTGAGCAGCATGATGGCAGACAAAGTTAATTTGATTTGTTGGCAAATTCAGGGCAATACACACAGGAAGGAGTAGTCTGAACTACTCTTACCCATGTCTGGGTTCTACATTAGCTGTAGCCGCTCCGGGGAAAGAGCTAGGCAGCACTGTGGACAATTTAATTAAAACCTCTGCTCTGAGCCCAGCCGCACTCAATGAAGCAAACAAAATGTTAGAGAATTCCGTGCCACATTGATACTGAAACTATAACAGCAACCTCCTGTGGAATTCTGAACAGGCTCAGGATCTGTACAAACTGAGGGCTGAATGCTCAACTGAGAGAAATTGATGTAGCTTCCTTGAAGACAATGGAACCATGCAAATTTGCACCGGTTGTGGAGCTGACCCAAAATATAGCCTGGCCACCGGATAATTAATGGAAATAAAATAATTTGAAGTATTTTATCCTGATCCAAATTAGTTGACTGGGGGTAAAATTTTCAAAAGAGGCCAAGTGCCTGAGTCTTTAGTCCCATTTTCAAAAGTGACAGGCCTTGGGAAGCCTAAGTCCTCTTTCAACAGATTTTAGGTCCAGATCCTCATGGATTATTTAATGCCTAACTCGTATTGATTTCAATGGATATCCTTGAGGATCAGGGTCTTGGAAGCTTGCACCCTGTTGAAAGTCAATGGGACTGCTGAAAATTTTACCTGTAGGACTTCAAAGAAAATTGGCATTGTTTCAGATAAACACTTGTTTTCTAAGCCTAGCAGCACAAAACTTGGAACTGTTTCTAAACCAGGCTGCACTAGATGATGAAAGCCCAACAGATAGGGAGAAGCTGGGTTACAGCTTACTGTACATGAGTTGACACCGTCTCAGTTTGAAAGTAAAGTATGAAAAATAAACTACTTTTTTTAAAAAGAAGTAAACATGGTGAGTTTTCCAACTGTGTCAATAACCCAGCGGCAAAATGGATTTGGAGGCAGAAATGGATCATATAGAAAAACAAGGTTTAACTGTTCATAATTAAAAGTCAATATTAGAAGGAAAAAGCCAAACAGCCTTGGCAGCCACCTGTCTCCTCTTAGAGCATGTTTTGAAGATCCTTACCACATACTGCATTAAGAGCTGCTGCCTGTGAGGAAATCACCTGGTTGGAATTTTTCATGGAGCTTGAATTTATTGGAAAACAGGCCTAGTCAAGCAGAACTGCACAGATTCAATTGGATTTACATTACAAAGTAGGTACCAAGCACAGGCATCTAGGAAATGGCTGAGAAAAAAAAAAATTGAGAGAGGTGGGTGTGAGGGGGAAGGCCATTCTATGTAAACAACATAAAAAAAAAAAAAAGTCTGTTTGACTAAAAGAGCAATAAAATTAAAATTCCCACTTCACCTGCCTTGAGGGTAGCAAAATGAGACACTGAGTAAGAGTTAGATGTCAGAGGAAATAAATAGATTTCAGTATACAATAAGCTTGAGGCTGTAATATTATTATAGGATAAAGTGTTCTGAGCCAGAGCAACGTGACTCCAGAATATGCCCCCCCCATAAAGGAAAATGAGGACCTGATCTAAACCCCAGACTTTCTGTTGACTTCAGTGGGATTTGGACCAGTCCCTGACTGCATAAGAAAGGTTAAAAGCTCAGTTTTTTAGGAATATGTGAGTCTGCTTTGTCTTGCTGGCTATTATCTTATCAAAATATGGTTTCTACATCTATAGTAGGTAGGTATGTATCTGAATCTGTAAATACTGAATTGCTTCCATATGCTAGATATTTCATTTGAAAGAGTGCCTCTACTTGGGAATGCCATTACTGTCCAACATAATCTTCTGTGAGTCATAATGTAAACTCAAATCTTATTCAATTTATTAGCAATCGCGATGCGCCAAGAAAATAGAATCCAGGATTTAAGACAGAGTAACTACAATTCTAAAATGAGCATGGTTGTACCTCTATCTGAGTTGTGCTAATGTGGAGTCTCAGAATCAAAAGAACCATTTCCTTTTTGCCCACACAATATGGTGCATTATGTTGGACTAACAGAGCCATGGTGGGTGAAGTAGTATCTTTCATTGGACCAATTTATGACAGCAGAGATGTTAACAGGCCACCCTACCTTGAATGGTCCTTTGGAATATGAGCTAACTACTTATGCAAAACAATCTGTTCCACCTTGCATTTAGCTGTGCTGCTCAGAGTACCTTTCCCAGGCCTGAAGAAGAGCTTTGTACAGCTCAAAAGCTTGTCTCGCTCACCCACAGAAGTTGGTCCAGTAAAAGATACTACCTCACCCACCTTGTCTCTCTAATATCCTGGTACCAACACGGCTACAACTACACTGCAAACAATAAAAGAGTCA
Source organism: Chelonoidis abingdonii (assembly GCF_003597395.2). NCBI lineage: Eukaryota > Metazoa > Chordata > Testudines > Testudinidae > Chelonoidis > Chelonoidis abingdonii. Next base: position 14,340,790 of record NC_133775.1, read on the forward strand.
AAGTTGTTTTCCTTTTGCCTGCAAATGCTGAATTTTAGTTAATATGTGGAAGGGAATCAATTTTCTTGTTTGTTATTTAAAGTGGATCCCTAATGTAAATATAAGTGATCAATGAGCCTCCAAAAAAGCATATTGGTTGCTAAAGCAAGGCACACAGGAGATCTACTGTGCTTAAGCACCTAGAATTCACACTACTTTTGCAGAACCTTCTGCGGACCAGTGTATTGGCATCTCTTTGAGAACAGACAAGCTGCTAGCTGAGATAATGTACTACCACAGTGGTCAAGCAGAGTCATGGAGAGATGTGTACAGGAACATGTAGTGAGAAGAATGAAAAGCAAGTCATGAAGCAAGTATTAAAATGTGTCATTTCTTGCTAGACTATTTAATTTTAAAGGTAATCTTTAATCTTGCACCCTACTCGTTTCAATCTGGATTTGGAATAACGAGAAATGGCATTGTGTTGGTAACACTTGGAATCTTTTAATCCTAGTGGTCTTGTTGGTCAGAATTTCCTCTAGCTAGATGCTGATGATTATACATGAGTCTGTTCACAGACTAATCACTTGTATGCTCCACACCTGTTGATATGACATGCTGGACATAGTGATATCTGATGTAAAATTTCAGATACAGGACCACTAACTAGGATAAAGGATCTGGGTCATCATCTTGGACAGAGTGTTGAGGAATTCAGCTTCAGGTGAGTAAGCAATTGGGTAGCAATACTCCTTCTGCATTCAGTAAAGACATCATAAGGATTATTTCTTTGGAACTGACAACAGCTATTTCCAATGTGTGAACATGTTGTTGAGTTTCTCACCAAGCTCCAATATTAACATATTAAGTACCAGTTCCAATTAGTAGTGAGAGACCCTCAAAAGGTTCAGAGCCTGGGTACTAGCACAAAGGAAGACAGTCTGAAGGTAGCCTTGTTTCTGACAATAGCTGGTTCTGATGCACTTAATATGTTTGAAAGTTTTCAATTAGAACTCAGATGCTGAATGAAGCAGACCTCTGGCAGACTCACTGCCTTGGAGTGATCACTGAACACCACAGTTAGAAGAAGTTTCTCTGAACCATCCAGGTGTCTAATCTCAGGATGGCAGCAGGGGCGCTGGAACAATTTTTATAGGGGGGGTGCTGAGAGCCATTGAACTAAACTGTAAACCCTGAATATGATGGAAAACACTTCAAGCTAGGGGATGCTGCAGCATGCCCCCCCCCCCCCCACACACACACAGACACCTCGTTCCAGCACCTATGGATGGCAGTATCAGCATAAACTGAGAAGGAAAGATGAGCGTACAGGGCATTGGGGAGACAGAGAATGCTAGTGTGTGTGATGTGGCTGGTTATTTTTTTATGGTGCCATAAATAGTCTGAAAAACATGAATGGGGGATGATAACTGAAAACATTTTACTGAACTAGTTACCATAATAACCCTGGCTGCTGACCATGGGAACAGCTTGTTAACTTGGTTTTCTTCATTGCATATTTGGTTTCTGTATAACGAAAAAAGGAGAAAATTCATGCTTGCCAAGCTGACTGCATGGTGTAGGAGGATCAAGTAATATTGATCTTTAATTAGTTCCTAAACTGAGTGTCCATATTGGGGTATCTTTGTTTTCTGCCCATAAAACTTGCACCCTCTAAGACTAAAGTAACAAATGGAAAGTGACCTCCAAAGACCTTCTTGCTGAATGGGGCCCATTGTTTGTAAGATAACTTGAAGTAATGTCACCCAAGAAATGATGCCCTGTAGGGAGATTGATAGAAGGATTTCAATTTGCTAATAATAAAAGGCTTCCTTGCTTAATCTGGTGGGAAATCACCTCAACCGAACACCCAGAATCCAAAGAGAGAGTGGGCTACATTCCTTTGTCAGTTACATGCATAGGTGTGTGACCTAGAACTTAGTCCCATATCTTCGTTATAAGCATGTGCGAAAACATCAGGCTAAATCTTCAGTGGCGCTGGAGCAGAGCACAATGCAGGTGAGGTGAGGAGGGAAAGGCAGATTTAAACCACCTTTCCAACCCACTGCCCAATACTGGGGCTGGCCTGATGCCGAACCAACTCCTAGTGTATGTTACACTTTGGCTGCTCTAATTTGCCTCAGCTGGTAGTGATCTCCACGGGGCCACTTTGTCAGTGACGATTGGTGGAACACAGAACATTCTAGACTGCCCCCTTTCATTCCTAGGCCACTGCTCTAATTTATGGGGCTTCTTACCTCCCAAGCCAAGATCTATGCATTTTTCATATTCAATGTTCTCTGGCTCCAAGAAGTGACACCCCATGGAAATAAAACGTATTTGCCCAGACCACAATAGCATCTATGTGATGAGCCACTTCTAACAGTCAAAACATTGGCTTACGAAACCACCTTAGGAATCCTCAAACATAAAATGGAAACTTTGACACTTAGTTCAGACCCACTCCAAGTTGGCAGCATGTTTTTGCTAATTGCTTAGACAAGAACCACTGCTTAGCAGAGCTGATTAAATTATTCCTTGCAAATAATATTTGCTGTATCTTTAGCCCTTTTTTTCTGTCCCTCATGCCCATAGAGCTAAGAAAATAAACAAGAGAGAAAAAGGAATGACGATTGTCTCCACTTCATGGATAGGGAGTCAAGGCAAAGAGATTAATGGCTAGCTTCTCAATGGGAGCAAAGTTCTGACTCAAGTGGCCTGTCCAAGGTCACACAGGATGTCTCTGATAGAACAGAAATTCAACCCACATTCTCCTCACGTTCCAGTCCGCACAAGGCAATCTTTCCTCTAAGGAAGAGTTCCCTCAACTTTCATTCATACATCAACCCAAGCAGTCAAACCTATGGCTTGCACACATTCAATAGTGCTCAAATAGTTAGTGCATCTGAGTGGTTAATCAACGTATCATAGATAGAGTGTGAGTTCTCCCCTCTAAAAGAAATATCAAGTCATGCAATTTATGCTTACTCTTTGCAGAATGTTTTCCATTCCATTAGTCTAAACATTGAGTAGTATTTTAAACAGATGTAGGCCATCAGTTTTTATAAACATTGTAATTGTTTGGCACTGGTATTGTTTACATTTAAAGATGTAATTTTCAAGCATACACTGACACCAGGCACACACATTCTGCTATATACAGAAACACAATTTATGTTCTTAACTTTCCTTCCATAAAACTCTTTTTACTGCAGGCCTAGCTCCAAATGACAATTATTATCCTTAAAGCTTTGTATAGCTTCATGCTGCACGCTTGGCCATTTTAGAATAGTTGGTCTGCCGGGTGTAATGAGAGGGCATGGCCTGGATTCTAACCCAATAGCATCTTCTCTCTCATTAGCCAGCTAAAAATAGCATTTCCGAAATCCCAAATTGTTCATGCTGTGTCAAATGAAAATATTGCACTTATCATTAGCCTCAAAGGATTTGGCTGAATATCCAAAATTTCAGCTACTTCTCGAAAACTTTGCTTGAGCCTAGTCAATCCTCTTTTGGCAACAAATGATCCTGAAAATGGAATTTTAATATTCAGCACCTACAATGGGTTTGAGGTTTGCTCTTCACTAGTATCAGTCTTAAAAGAAGAAGAGACATTCATAAAAATGATTAATTGGGCTTATAAATCTGCCATGCTGATTAACAGAGTCTTTAAAAATATGTGTGGTATCAACACAAATTAAAATCCATCAGTCCAGCAGTGAAGCACTGGTCTATGTGACTAACAAAACAGACTGGAAGCAACTAGAGGCACAAACTGTAGGCCAAGGATTTAATTTATTTATTTATTATGATTAATTATTATTTTATTAATTACAGCAGTGAAAAGCCCAAACAAAATTGAACTCTATTTTGCAGACATTGTATAAACACATAGTATGAGACACTCCCTGCCCGAAAGATCTAAATACACATGACTGCTATGGTATCTCATGGGAATTGTTGTTTGAGTGCTTTATTCTCCCATTCTTTTCTACAGGCTAGAGTCTTTGATCAGACTACATCTTCCATGATGCACCATGTTCTCTGTTCTTGGCAAGTCACATGGCACATGATGGGAGATGACGTTCCACTGTGGAAGCCAGCCCTAAAAGAAGAATGAGAATATAATGCACTGGAACCATAATGCCTGTAAGGCACCATAGTGGCATTTCCAAATAGAAATATTTTGTTTTTTAATGAAAACTGAAAAAAAAAAAATTTAAAAAATGAAGACACATTAGGAAGGAAGGAATATTATCCCCATTTTGCAGATGGGGAACTGAGGCACAGTAAGACTAGGAGACTTGCCACACAAGAGGACTGTGGGAGGGGCAGCAGCTGAAACCCTCTCTCCCTGAATCCCCATCCCAGACCTTAACCAGAAGAGTACCTTCCTCTCCAGATTACACCTGTGTAAATCCAGACTAACATTGTTGATTTCAGTGGAATTGCACAAGATGTAAATTAGCAGTAGATTTGGCCCTTCACCTGCATTTAATCAATAAAGCACTTGCACAACTGTGGTGCTGTATTAAATAATAACAGCAACAATAAAAAGAACCATTTGTCAGAGTGTATATTAAGTTTGCAATGTGCCTTTTTTTTTCAGGTGTATCATCTGCATAGTGCATTTTCCTGTGGTGAAAATGGATCGTTAAAACATCACAATAACGGATCAGAATTGCCGCAGGGCATTGCATCAGTTTTGCCTCAGTGCAACCAATAGGGAAAGCTGCTCAGAGACTATTATAAAAGTAATCAGGAAGCAATTGGCCCTTCCTTCTCCCCTTGCCCCCCCCCCCCAAAAAAAAACAACAAAAGATACCAAGCTCAGCAGGCCTTGGTCAGGTTAGTGTCAGATATTCATTCTTGGTCAGTTTGCCATTGAAGAGAAAAAGTTTTGTCCAGGTATCAAAGTAAGGGTGATGTGCTTCCCATGACAATGAAAAATTAATGAGTCAAAACCTGAGTCCACTGAAGTCAGTGACTTCACCCTAAATACTTTAAATCAGGGTTCCCTACAAAACAGCGTAGCACAACGGGGCTCAAAGGCCTCTCATGAAGTTTAACAGGAAGAGCTGTCTGGGATCCCATAAGAGTTTGAAGGCTCTGTGCCACAAGAGGCTAGGGTTAACTGCAGTGCTTAGTGGTTGTGATTATGACGTGAGCACTCTGTTCTCCCATCTGCACACAGGGGCCTTACTCTAGGAATTCCTAACATACCAGTGGGAATCAGACCCATAACACCATACCCCACCCCCAATGTGGAAAATGCAGATGGCCTAGGAGGGGTCAAAAGATCACAGAACTTGGACTCAGAAAGTCCCTTTTATTCTTCTGACAAGAGCGGAGTTTGATGTCAGTCTTTCCCCAAGAGCCATACCCTTGGATGGAAAGGAGCCTGAAACAATCATCACCTTTATATTGATTGGACTGTCTGTCCAAAGAGAACGCAGCTGATGACTGGCTGTCCTTGGCAAACTAGCTGACATGGGAGGTCGGTCCTTGGAAAACACACACCACCTCTCACAAATTATTATTCTCCAGGGAAAACATGTGTTTCTTACTCAGGTCTGTGCCAACAGCTGTTTCCAAACTTTTGCTCCTCAGGGTTAAAGGTGGTGTCTAGTCTGTCCTCCTCTCTGCATCTGTATGGAGGCCACAAGATCTACATTTAATGCTCTTGTCTTTGTCAATCACTGTGCACATAAGCAAAGGTGTTTCTAATGGGCTGATGAGCATCTCATACCCTGCTGTCAATGTCCTGTTACGTGACTGGTTTTGAGGCCTTTACGGAGTGGGTCAGCACAGAATGTCTGTCTTGAGTTCATACACTTTTACTCTGACCTAAATGAGTTTATTATTTGCTTAACTTTTTCTTTTAGGTAAAAATATTTGAAACGCAAATGGCAAAAAGAAAGCATTTTTCTTCCCACAGCTTTTTACAACACTGATTAAATCCAAACTGTGTATGATCTCCTCTTTATGTGTAAAGCATTCCTATCACTTCTGCTCATCACCCTTGGGGCTGCTAGCTGCTTTGTGAACAAGACCTCACCAGGTAATGGCACCACGGTGTAAGCCTTTACTCACCTATATGTCGGCTTGCATAATTCTGTGGCCTGATCCTTGGCCTATGGCCTGGCCGAGATCTGAACCTTGTGACTGGTCCAGCCCTGTAATAGGCCAAACAATAAACCAGGATCCTGGTATCAACAGTGAATTTTAACAAAGGGTTACTCTTAGCTATAGTCTTGTAATGTCTCCAGCATGCCTTCCATAGATACAGTGCAAAGTTGCTTTAGAAAATACATTGTGGTTAGGAAGGACCAAAGGTTTCATGCAGCATTCAATCCCATAGACTCCCCCTACTCCTCCCTTGACCTGCTCCTGGCCAATTCTCAAATATTCCCAGTGCAGCTGCACACAGAGAACCCTGCAGAGGTAGTCTCCAGCCCTCGTAGAGGCTGGTACAAATCCTGCCTCCGCCACTGCACCACGAAACAGTACCAATTCCACACTGCAAGAGACTCCTCCATCCACAGAGAGAAGAGGGCAGGACTTACCCCTGGAGACAGGCCCCACCCTGGATTATTTGATCTTCTCAACTAGCATTTGTGCTAAGCAATAATCATAACTAGAAGTAGCTATTTGGGGATTGCAAAGGCGCTCATGTGACGGCAGCTGGAGCCGTGCCCTTATGGAAGAACTGCTTCTTTGCAGCTGCTGGAGTTTCATTGTCAGTGTTCGATGAAGCAGCAAACACCTCACAATTCAGTACTGACGCTGAGTACATTCTATTGTTGCCATTCTCAGTAACCTGAGCCCTGACTTGTGGTTCTTTTACATCATTTGGGAGTGAGTAGGGGCAAGGCGGTGTAACAATCTCACCCTTCTTGTGCAGGGAGTGGGTGGTTTTTTAGAAGCCTGGGCACCACTGGGCATCTTGAAGCTGTGGGAAAGTCACTGAACAGTGAAGTTAATTATTTTTAATGAACTGGGCCAAAGCTGATAGTGTTTTTTGAGGCATATTAGTTTGGAAAGCAGTGAAAATATTTGGCATCCCTCCCCAGCCTTCACAGGGACCCCTTTGTCCTTTCTTCCCCACCCCACCTCCCAGTTTTCCCTCATCTGTATAGTCGGCTCCCACGTCTCCACTCACTGATGCTGATCGATTGCATTAATATCACTGTACGTATTACATGATCTCTGCTTACAATGCTCATACAAGGAACTGATGAGATTTATTTTGCCAAAATGCTATGGCTGGAAAAGAATAAAAAAAATCCCTGCTTTCTTTCCCACCATTCTTCTTGCCGCATATAATTATCAATGGCTCCCTTTGCATTCAGGCTGGAGGCCTGAAAGGGTCTGTTTCTGTCTTTCCTGGGTGTCACTTGTAACAGGATGGCTTAACCCACAGGCTGGAGAGCCTAGGATAAGTGAATCCTGATTACAGTATGAGACTCACCAGAGAAGAAGTCGCAGTGAAGGTGGTGGTGGGGGGGAGAGGAACTCAGGAAGCTGCTGTAAAGTCTGCAGAGAGTGAGAAAAGCTCTCCAGATAGGGAGGCCTGGACAGACCCTGTCCAAGCAGGGGAGACACTGTAAAGCCCTCTGGAAGGAGGAAGAGAAACCTTGGATGGTATGGACTTATGAATGGACTTTGTTTTGGGGTTGTGAGTTCTATTTACCATTTATTTTATAATAATAAACACAGTCCCCAACTAGAGGAATTTTTTGACCACGAAAAAGCTTGAAGTGTAGTTTATTTGAACAGTCCGGGAGGGGAAACTGAGGCAGGATGCCTGTAATGTGACCCTAGGCCTAGTTGCATCACCTAGGGATAATCATGAGGAGGTGGGAAGTGGAAGTCACCAGTATGGGCACAATTGTGCTCAGTCCCTGGAAAAATGTGTAGTGGTGAGGGGTGGATGCAAAGAGCTCTTCCCCCTAAGGCCACTCCTGCAAGAAACAGACTCAGCTGCAACCCGCCTCCCAAGAGTGCAAACAACTCCAGAAAGGATGTGAAGGTACAGGGAAGAGGTGGGGCTAAGGCTCACCCTCACTCCAACACTCTGCAGCAGCTGGAGTATGTGTTCAAGCATAACCCAAGCTGCTGCTTTGTCCCCCTCTAGTGGCTGCATTACATAGGAAAGCTGATGCGGCTCTGTCTGTCTTTTAGTGACCTGGTTCTTCAGCCCAAGCAGTGCTTGTTTTCAAAGCCAGAGAGCCTGGGTTCAATCCCTGAAGATGAGCTGACTCTTCCAGGGTTTTACACAGGCATATTGTGAACCATGATGCAATGTGTGCACTCCCCCATGCACAACATTTCACTTGAATCACAATCTAAATTGCAAGCTTCCATTTACATGCTTCTGTTTCTTCTCTTTGTCACCCCTTTGGCAGCACCTGTGTATCAGGTTGTTGGTTTGAAGCAGTCGCATTGCTATGAGGCCCCATAGAAAATCCATTCATCTTCTGAGTTTATGTGAGCCAGTATATTGTAGATAAAATTATCTTGGAAGACTGAACGTAGATTCTAATCTAAGGTATACAGGCATCTGTTTCACGTTACAGTTTATTGCTTGCAACATTTGAATGGTATTTTGACTGTGGTGAGAGATTTCCAAAAGTGGAGGCCTGTGCTTCCCAGAACGGCACATAACAATGCTGATTGCTGTTGGCCCTTTGGGGGTTATTTGCATGTGCATCGCTGATAGGATGCAGGATTGGAGAAGTGCATGTTCTGTTTGAATAAATGGGCTCCAGTCAATGGACTGGATTCAGGTTTAAGTGACACGGTCTCCCACTGGAATAGCCAAGGTTCTGGGGGCCACTGGTAGAGGAATGTCTGCACAGTAGTTTTGTAGCGGTAGAAGATGCCCATAATTCTATTCACAGCTCCCAAAATGGGTATTGCTGGCTGGAGAGAGGTGGCTATAGGTTGGCTTCACAGAAGTTTGGCCACCACTTAAAGTTACCCTTCCCTAACTAGAGCATTCCCCAACATGGTGGCAGTCACCTCCAGATGGGAATTTTTCACTGGAAAATAATGATTCATCAAAACAGGACATTTTCCCATGGAAGGGTCTGTTTCAATGAATTTTTCAACTTGAACAAATTTTGTCAATAATTTTGAAATGGTCAAAGCTTTACATTTTCTAAACAAAAAGTTCTGCATTTCCAGTTCAAAACAACTTTTTGTTTCACCGTTAAGCTAATGATAGCTTGCCCTTATTTTTCAAATGGTTAAAATCTAAATGAAACCTTTCAAATGATGAAGCCGAAATGTTTTGATTGACCCCGATATTTTTTTCCAGACTTTTCATCCCATTTGGGGATGGAAAAATGTTTTGATGGCTTGACAATTTTTGTGGGATGGGAAAACTATTTCCCACTTGACTCTAGTGGCAGCACAAACACTGCCTGGCCTTTGCTGGGCATGAGTTCCTCCCAGGGTGCAAGATGCTCCCACTTAGTGCAGAGGGATACCTGTGGCAACCCCATGCCAGCATGACTGATTCAAGCCCAATATCTCTTTTCCCGTCTTCCAGCCCTGTGCAAAGGCCAAGTACATGGACATGGAGTATGGTGCCTTTAAATGAGGCCACAAATAGAGAAATGTACTGTTACCATCCTCAGTGGAACACAACTGAGAATACCAAATTCAGGACAAACTGCTGAGAAATAGGGCAGACACACCCCAAAACTGGTGGTTAATCTTCCATGAGATATACCAAACCAGCAACAAAAGTAAATTTCTGTCTTGAGCACTGGCTAAACAGAAGTTAGAAATGCAGACTCCTCAGGTACTCCATTACTGGATTCAACACCCAGACACTAGACTTAATGATGAGTGGTCATTTAAAATCAGTTCCATCAGACAAAAGGGTTCTTCTGATCCCAAAGGACCAGTCACACACCCAGGTCAATATATAACTCAAATGTTACCCAATAATCACGCCGTTGCCAACACTTTAGTATATAAATAGCTAAAGGTTTATAAAAAAGAAAGAAAAAAAGGTGAGAGTTAAAATTGGTTAAAGGAATCAAATACATACAATAATTACAAAGTTCTTGGATCGGGTTTGTAGCAGTTATAGAATAAACTGCTGGCTTGTTAAGTCTCTGGTTTCTTCCAAATCACTGGAAAGTCCTCAGACCCTTGGTTAGAATGCTCCCATTAGTATAAGTTCATAGTCCAGAGATTTGAGTAGGAAAGAGACAAAATTGAGATGTTTCCAGGGCCTTTTATAATTTCTACCAAGTAAAAGGAAACCCATTGTTCTCACTGTGGAAAATTACAGGAAACAAGATGGTGTTTGGAGTCACATGAACAAGTCACATGTCCATACATGATTCGCTTAGTCATAGTAGAGGCCACCCCTCATATTCCAGTTAGAATTTTCACAGGAAAGTCCATTAAGTGTAGATAGGCATCTTCCACTGAGAGTCAAGTGTTCTTTGATGGGACATTCAACTTAAATAGTTCCTTCACAACATGCTAGCTAAACACCTTGTTGGTGTTTCTACCTGAGCAAACATTTGAAATGCAGGTATAGAGCCAATACAGTAACTCCTCACTTAATGTCCTCCCGCTTAACAGTGTTTCAAAGTTACGTTGCTGCTCAATTAGGGAACATGCTCATTTAAAGCTGTGCAATGCTCCCTTATAGTCATTTGACTGCCTGCTCTGTCCACTGCTTGTAAGATTCTGTGGAAGAGCAGCGACTTTACAAAGGAACATTGGACAAGTTCTTCTTCTCCCCCTCCTCCCCTTCCCTCCCAGCGCTTTCCCCATCGCCAATTTGGCGGTGCTTAGGACTTTCTGGGAAGGAGGGGGAGGAGAGGGGAAGCGCTGCATCTCTGCTCCTTCCCCACCCTCCCAGAAAGTCCTAAGCGTGAAGCGCTGGGATGAAGGGGGAGAAGCAGGGAAGCTCCATGTCTCCACTCCTCCCCTTCCCTCCCCTAAAGTCCTAAGTGCCGCCAAACAGCTGTTTTGGAGATGGGGTGCGGAAGGAGCAGGGATGCAGCATGCTCTGGAGAGAAGGTGGAGTAGGGGTGGGAAGAGGTGGGCCTGGAGTGGAGAGGAGGGGGAGGAGTGGAGATGTGGAGTGGGCCTGGAGTGGAGTGGAGCGGGAATGGGAGGAGGCGGGCCTGGAGCATCATCTGGCAAAGTCGACACCTGTTCTTCTCCAGGAAAGCTGCTACTGCTGCTGCGAAGGTGCTTCCTAGCTTCCTTGCCTCCAGCGGGCTGTGCCTGTATGGGGTAAGCCAGGGACACTTCCCAACCACAGTACTGTACAGTATAGAATTCCTTTTTTCTGGCCCCCAAAAATGTCCTTGGAACTTAACCCCCCACATTTACATTAAATCTTATGGGAAGATTGGATTCATTTAATATCGTTTCACATAAAGTTGCATTTTTCAGGAACATAACTACTACGTTAAGTGAGGAGTTACTGCACTTAACTTCAAATACAAAAATGATACATGCATACAAATAGCATAATCATATTAAGCAAATTATAATCTTTCTATAGACACCTTATACAGTGGTAGCAACAATGATCTACATGACTGGATTTAGTTGGGGATTGGTCCTGCTTTGAGCATGGGGTTGGGCTAGATGACCTCTTGAGGTCCCTTCCAACCCTGATATTCTATGATTCTATGATATTTTAATCAAGTAATGTACATGGATATACTTGCACACCCTAGACTTGCTCAGTGCAGTTTGGAGACTGAAGATGTTAACTGTGAAGCTAAATTTAAGTAGCCTTTCTATGCAGCTCTAACGATCAGTCTGCAGAACCTGGATATGTCAGAAAGGAGTTGTCTAAAATATCATTAGCAGTTTTAATCTTGGGCTTCAACAACTATAGGATGAAACACTGTAGGACTTGTTCCAGTCTGGTGCTCATGATCATTTGAACGGTATGCAAATGGTAAAGTTGATCCATAAGTGTCAATCAGTTATTTTGCACACTGAAAAGAAATAGTTATTCCTCTGGTTTTTATAGACAGGGATCTAGGAAAGTAATCTCAGTGGGCAATATGTTGTGAAAAGTGATTTCACCCTGAAATCTTCATCAGCCGCTGAAGATTTGTAGCATAATATTGCACTGGTATATAATTTACCTGAGTGTCCATGTGAAAACATAAATTAAGAAAATATTTTGAGGGCAACTCGAGTGTTAATGATAATTTTCTAGCTTTTGTTGTCTGTGTGCAAAAATATTTTAATTGTATTGTATAAATATACACTAGGCTTAAATATGCAAAAGGCTTTTGTGACTCTGTTCAATGCATCAGAACTTGTCCAACCCAGTATTGTCTCCAGCTACAGTGCTGCCTGCCCTTCCTAAGGGTGAATGCCTAAAGTATGAGGACCAGGTTAAGATGTGACTTGACCATAGACTACAAGTCCTTACATGAAGAAGAGATTTCTGATAGTAAATGGTTCTTTAATCTAGCCAAAAAATGTGAAATGAAACCCAAAGGTTGGAAGCTGGATTTCAGTGTAGCCATAGGGTAAAAATGTTTAACAGTGAAGATAACTAATCATTGGAACTTACCTGGGCACATAGTGGTGGTTACTCCATCACCTGCAGCCTTTAAATCAAGATTAGATGCCTTTCTCAAAGATATGCTATAGCGCAAACAGAATTTATGGGTTTAATGCAAAAATTATTGACTCTGGCTCTTTGGCCTCTGCTAAGTAGGAGGTCAGACTAAATGACAATAATGATCCTTGTTAGCCTTAATATCTGTGAATCTGTGACCCAGGGAAGTGTGATTCATTACACATCTCTGCACCATAATTTATTAATTTAACCCAGATGTGCCAAGAGAAGTGAGAACTGCCCCAATTCAACTCAATGGAGTATTAACTCTGAAGCTTAATGATGCCAATTTACATTTCAAAATGATAGCTACTTCAACGCCAATCATTTTAGCAGAAACATCTAGCTTTCTGGGATTGGGGGAGCAGTTTGAATAGAGCACCACCATTTCCACCCCTCCTTCCTCACAACTTACCTCTTGCCTCCATGCAAGCATGTATATATGTCCTACATAAACAGGCCCATTTTCTGTACATAAAACAGCTTCTATATAACAATTCAAATAACTCAACAGATTCAGAGAAAATGAGGTTTCCAGTGTTTACATAGATCACATTTTGATGGATATGATCCTGGAAAAAAAGCAATGCTTAATTCCAAAGAATGGAATAGCATTTGTTTTCCCAAGGTGAATGCATACCAGTTTGCATTTTTGCTGTGTCTTTACTGACGACAGCAAACTATTTGTGCAGTTCTTTTAATTTTATAAACATCATGCTTGACTTTCTGAACTGGCTGCTCTTAGCAGATACTGGCCACAGTGGAGAATATGGTTGAAAAACTAAACAACTGTACACATGTTAATAGATTGCAACAGGGACCATCTGTTTGTTATGGTTGTATAGAGCCTACCACACTGGGACCCGGATCTGTAGTCATTTCTCCAATACAAATAATAATATGCTCTGAGGTCAGTTCCTGCCCTTGCTTATACCAAAGTTAATACAGGGTAGCTCCACTGAAGTCAATGGTGTTGCTACCCCAGCACAAGCATGGGCTGGCTTTGGTCCATAGTACTCAGAACTCCACTGCTGTTAACCAGTTAGTCTCTTTTAAGGCTGACCTACATTGATGTGCATGAGAATCAGCTTGGTCCTTTTTACAAGTGCTTAGCATCTGGTGGCCTAAGAGCTGTTTTGATTGAAAAAATCATCTAACTGGAAAAGTCTAAAAAGCTGCAGCCTGGGGAAACTTGACCAAGCCTTTTTTGGTGATTTTTAGGGATGGTCTGAAGAATGAGACAATTGTTTTGTTAGTATAGTCAACATTTTGCCTATAAAAACAGGATATCCCTGAAGTTACCCTGCCTTGAAAAGTTTCCCCCGTAGTAAAATACAGGCCTTTTATTTCAAGAGGAGCCCTGGCAAAGCAGGCAAAGCCCTGGAGGCCCAAGGGAAACTCGCTTCCTCATTAGAATTTCACTGCAGGATGCCGCATACCTGAAGAGCATGCTGCAGCTTGGGAAGAGAAGGAGGAAATTGCTGATTTAGGTGTGATGGCAGAGTCCCATTTCCCTACACCCTTTCTTTCTTTTTACTGTCCCCTGTTATTGGGAGTGTGGAGAGAATGGTTCTAATAGAATATTGAAAAGGAACAGGCTTCTTTTTAAAGCAGAACTGGGGGAGGGGGTCCTTTACTGTTTGTGCTGCCTCTGCTGCAAAGCATTGTGGGAGCCTCAGAGGGTATAAAGCCCTGCTCTAAGTGGCAGCTGAGGTGATATCTTTGCTGGGCGTGGAGCTGGCTGGTTGGTTTCTATTCCAAACAAGAGCTGGTTGTTTATAGGGTTTTTCTTATACTTATATATGAACTTTGGGATCAAACCTCTTGTGCTCAGAATTTGAGGGGTGTTTTTCTCTTCATTTGAAAGCCTGTATTTTAACATGCCCAGATTCCCTTTTTGCTGCCTTTGAATCTATATGAGTTATGTGAGAAAAATGAGCCATGTCCCAGTGATCAGACTAAAGCATAGATAGCTCAGTAAAGACAGCAACAAAGCAGGTGATAGAAATAGGAGAGGGAACTCTCAATCTTTTCATTCCTGACTGAAACTGCTTCCCTACTGGGACTGGAGTAAGATTAAATAAAAAGCATGAAGGAGAAATATTTTAAAAAAATCTGAATTCAGTGGAGTAACTACAGTTAAGTTCACTTGCAGGGAAAGAGTTTTTCTTTCTATTCTTAGGAATTTTTTGCAATTCAGCTTTCAGGTCATGAGAGCCCTCAAAGGACTGAACTGAGTAGAAGCAAAGATGGTAGTTTAAGCTTCCGAAGGAAATCTATCTGCAGCTGAATATTGAAGTGCTATAAAATGAACTAAGGAAATATAAGGCAGTAGATGTACACTCATTGCTTGATCAGTATAACTGGATGCATAACAATTTGTGAGCCAATTAACCTTTTCATAGGTGTCCTATATACCACAAACCAAAAAAGGGGAAACAGGGTAGTCTAAAAAGGGCTGGGAATTGAATGTGCAGGAGCTACCAGTTTCTGTGTAACAAGTCCCGCCTTCTTAGATTGCTGTAACCATGATTAAGTGGTACTCTGCATAAACTACTCCCCCTGCAAAGAGATAATAGGCAGTTCTTACTGTAGCACTTTTCATCAGTAGATCTCCAAGTGCTTTATAGAGAAGGTCAACATAATTTATCCCCATTTTACAGATGGGGAAACTTAGGCACAGAGACCTGGGGGCCAGTGGTTGAGCTGGGAATAGATCCTAGATCTTCAGAGTTTTAAGTGAGCATTCTGTTCACAAAACCATGCTGAGATGGAAAAAGAGAGCCTCTAGTAGGGTTTTGGGTGCCTGACACAGTTCACCTTTTACCTGTAGAACCCTAATAGGGTTTAGCTATTCTGTGTTTAAATATAAACTTTCTGGTGGCTTTCCCTGAAGATATGCTCCTTGTCTCTCACTAAAGTAAATTCCATGAAATAGAAATATATCATGTATGAATCTGATGAATTCCTCCAGGATTTAACTCAATTTCGGAGATGTTTTTATTTTATTTTATTTTTGTCTCTTGTTTATGACTCTACCACTTGATTTATTTTTCTTAGTCTAGATATCTCCTATATTTGGTGAAAAATTAATTATAAATTATTATTATATATTATAATAATGTATAAATTAACAGAATACTACATCTGTCTATGTATTTTCAATGGATTGATATTGTAATTGCTTCAGTATCTTTTACAGTAAATGTAATTTTAAAGTAATGGAACAACACAACATTAAAATGAAATACTTGTGCATTCACCATTGGCTTGTAAGCTCGTTGGGGCAGGGACTGTCTTTTAGTTCTGTGTTTATACCAGCCCCTAACACAATGGGGTCCTAGTCCCAGTGTAGGCACTGTGGTTACATAAATCATAAATCGTATTAATAACAACCATCAACTTTCCCGAACTCCCACTGACATTAATGGAAGTTGATTAGACACTAATTGTAATTTCAAAATATTTGTGAGCAATTGTCAAAGTTAGACTCAGGACTCACAGTTTGTCAGACCACTGTTTTATTAGCAGAGCGCTTTGCTAATAAACCAGATAATGTGAGCACCATGCAAGGCACAAACTCTCTTATTTATATAGATAAAAAGACACAAACTTAATATGATAACAAAGGAAGCAGAATCTGATAAGTTTACCTGGGCTAGACATGCATATCTTATTTCCTTACTAACTATTACCGATCTCCTGTTAATGTCCCACCATTAGCTTAAGTGGACCCATTGTTTCTTACCTTAATATTTCTCTTCCTGACAACTATATTTCAACATTCCTTATTTCTGCTTAAAGGAACATACAACATTTCTTTAATCCATTCTTATTTTTTACAATATAATTCATTTTACTTTCACACTATCAAACCCAGTGCCATCCTTGTTTCCTTTGTTGTGTGAAAGAAGAAAAAAGAGCATGCCAGAAATGAATCTGCATTGCGGAAACCATTCACCAAAATTCTTAGTCATCTGATCATATGTATTTACAAAGCAGAAATAGATGAGGCCCAATATATGTAGTAACTAAGTAAGTTAGAAGAGAAAAGATTTCAGTATAGTCTGTACCAAACAAAAATCTAACTATGATTACAAGCTAATTGTAATTTAATAGGTGACTGAAGTAAATATTGTAACTAAAAAAACCCACCAAAATCCTATCAAAAGGAATATTTAAAAAACCTAACAAGTAAAACTGCTTTGACCCTGAGTAGTAGCCAAAAAATCAACAAACTATTTACAAAAAATATCCATATGTGCAGAAATCGGTAAAACGAACAATAATGCCTTAGCATTTTTCATCTTCAAGTCCTTTACAAACATGAACTAATGAATCTTCACAACATCCCTGTAAGGTAGGTGCACTGGACACCATTAAAAAGCAAGCATTGACCAAGGCACAGTACAAATACCATAGTGTGGGGGACATGGAAATACCACACAAAAGTCAATAGCATGGAATGGAATTTGTTTATATTTGAAGGGCAGCCTTTTTAAGTGGCTGCCATAGTGCGTCATTTTATAGATGAGGAAACTGAGGCACACTTGATTTTTGCAAGGCTGCAAAAGAAGTCAGTGTTGTAGCCAGCAAGGTTTGAACTCAAGGATTCCTAGCTGCTGCTAGCATGATCAGACCACTTGACTTAACTCTGTCAAAGCCTCTACAATATGTCATGCTTGTATACCATTTTTCCATAGTTGAAGTGTAGGGACTTTAAGAAGTAAAATGAAGGGTTGAGCAATGCTGCTTCTCTTGCCAGCTCATTCTTTTCGATGGCTGAAACTGTCTGTGGGGTAGATTGTGGGCAATGACTTTTTTTTTTTTAATTCTGTGAATGGTCTTGTGGTTAAGGCACTGGCCTGGGACTCAGGAGAGTGGGTTTCAGTTCCAGGTTCTCCCACAGATTTCCTGTGTGACCTTAAGGCAAGTCACTTGGCGGCCAGGGCCTAACTGTTCATTGTCCTGCTCCTTAGAATCATAGAATATCAGGGTTGGAAGGGACCACAGGAGGTCATCTAGTCCAACCCCCTGCTCAAAGCAGGACCAATTCCCAACTAAATCATCCCAGCCAGGGCTTTGTCAAGCCTGACCTTAAAAACCTCTAATGAAGGAGATTCCACCATCTCCCTAGGTAACCCATTCCAGTGCTTCACCACCTTGTGCAGTCATTAACAGTATCAAGACGGTGTAAAATGCTATTTTGATTTGGTAGCACTTTGCATTTTTGTTTAAGCAACCAAAGGTGCATGGCAGCAGAGTCAGACCCTTAATGTCTTCATGTCTAACTTCTTGATCCATCAAATAGAGACAAAGTTTCCTTTGGCTTATCTGTTAGACTGTCAGCTTTTCTTACTATGTCTTCTGAAAATCCCTATCACAATGCTGCCCAAATCACAACAGAGGCCTTTACGTGCTACTGAAATACAAATAAATATAATAACAATCACTGCTGGGAAAAGCCCAGAAGAGTGGTTCTTTCAGTCTACGATCCTTGGAAAATTTGGAAGCCAGTATGTTGGACCTCTTTGTGTGCAGTTTTGGGCCACCATTCCCCTCTGAATCAATGGAGAAATGAACAACGGCATTACCTCTGAAGAAGAGAATGTCTTCTGAGCAGCTCCATTAGCACGGGCCCTTCAGAGATCCTGTAATATGGAAAGTTCTGAGATGGGTCAACGGTTGACGAGGGGTGGAGATGTGACTGAGTCTGATTTGGCACTTCTCACTTAACCCACGTGGAACAGCCAGTATTTCAACAACAGCCTGTGGTGTTAGGGAGATGAAATAACAGGTGAGTGGGAGGAGGGTGATAGGAGAAGAACAGGCTGCAAACAGAAGGGCAAATAGGAAAAATCTAAAGAAACATGGGTAGAATTGACAAGGTGTGAATGCTGTGGTTTTGGTGCCTGACCTTTATGAGCCCATTTTGAGCACTTTTCCTCTGCCAAGCAGAAGATAAATGGCCCACTGCTGTGATCCTTGTTTTCATGGTTCCATTTGATGACTATAACAGGAAGGAGGGAAAGCTGTGTGTGTGTGTGTGTGTGTGTGTGTGTGTGTGTGTGAAATATAAATAAAAGAAATACGAGGCACATCAGAATCAAGCAACACATGGGAGGAATTAGAAGTAAGAATTTAATAACACCCGCCCAAGCATGAAAATCATACATTAGCATCAGACCATGCCATAAACACTCCCAAACCTGAGCTCAGGGATTGCCAGAAAAAACAGAACATCTTAAAGAATCATTCCACACCAGAGAGCCCAATCCAACTCCCATTAAGTTCAGGAGAGTTAGATTGGACTACAATCCCAGGATGGCTAGCTGCATTCAGACTGCTGGCTTCCAAGAGCAGTATATTGTGATGGCTCATCATGTCAAACATTTCTATGGGACATCCAAAAATAAAGCCCAACTCAAACAAGGGGGAGGTACAAATGAAAAATAATAGAGCTGAGAGAAGAGGGCAATGCTAGATGGAACATTTTTGAACAGAGCAGGAAACACCCCTCCAAAACAAAGTGTTATATTAAAGATCAGGTCACAAAGCACCATAGAAAGGGTCCAATTCTACGTGTAGGGGGGGAGGGAGAATTGCACAAAAAGAGAAAGTCGGACAAAAATAGCCTTCAGTTTTCCCTTATATTTAGCTTTTTTGTAGTTCACTGCATCACAGTTCAGGGCAATACACCTGTATTCCCCCTCCTTGGTCCACCAAGGACACCTACTCTTAGGCTTTTGGCTCCCCGGTCATTATCTCTCTTGAGTGGGGCATACATCTCTCTCCCTCCTAGCCGGGGTATTTCCAGGCTACACAATTCCCTGCCTACACTGTGAATTCCCTAGCAAGTCAAACTGCTTCTTCATGTTTGCTTTGCCTTTTCCTCAGAGGCTATAACAGAGTCATTGTCCACAGTTAAGTTGCCACACAGCTCTTTCTAAGCAAGCACATTTATTCTTAAGGTAACAGTTTTACAGAGAGAACATATTAAAGCAGTAGAAGAACCCCCAAACATACTAAGAAGCTTGAACAGTACTTCAAACTCCAGATGGGCTTTTCTGTGGTTACACATTTATAACACCTTTTTTTTTCTGAACAAGAGCAACCATGAATAGTTAGTCCCATCCTTTATACCTATGTTTCTCAACGACTGGTCCATGGACCAGCACTGGTCCCTGAGATCTCCCTGACCCAGTTTAGGAAGATGGCAAGCCAGTCTCTGGTAACAAATGGGTTGAGAAACACTGCTTTATGCAGCCTTGGTCTTTGATCTGGGAAGAGGTAATTCATAAACAATGGACCCTTCCACAGGCCGTAACTTAAAAAGTGCAGGTCTGGAGGTAGGAATTTGCACTCCCCTCTTTCCAAATATTTCCTAAGAAACCTACTCAACCAAAAGCTCTTTCTTTTCTGGCTCATTGTTTAAAAGAGTTGCTTGAAGCTCATAACACTTCCCAGGGTTTACATTAGTCATGTCTCCCCCCAAAAAAGTTACATATAATCCCCAATAATGCAGAAATTTTTACCTTTTTTAATACAGTGAACTCTTAAAATACTTCAGCTTAATTCAATAAGGTTGAAATTAATTCAACAGGATTTGTCAGGATGTGACATTTCACTCCATATTCTTTAAGAAAATATGCTTATGATATGAATGATGTAACTGAGATGTACTTCATGCAAGATGGCTCGTGTGAGATACCATTGGAAAGGTTATGATTTACTTAATGTGATTATCCAATTTTTATGAATGTATCATTTCTGTATCTGAAGTTAGGAGTATTAACTATGTATCTGTATTACTTTGGGTGTTACTCCCAACCAGCCCTTCAGGTATAAAAAAGGAAAAGCAAGACAGAGCTAATGGGCCATTAGCAGAGACAATGGACTGTGATGAAAGAGCTTAGTCTTCCTGTGGAGGCTGGAGACAACCTACAGGCAATGGCTGCCACACCCATGCAGAGACGGGTCTAAGTCGCCTAGTACTGCATATCCCTTCTTCCCTTTTGGAATGCCAGTGGTTTTCCACTAGAAGACAAAGGGTTCCCACCTTACACAAGAGCTATATAAGGCCGGGAAGTGACATCATAATGGTTCTCCTCTGCCTCCCCACCTGAAGAGACACTGAAAAAACACCTGGAAACATGAACTGAACTGAGGGGAGAAGGGTTGAACCCAAGCTGGAAGGGCATCCAGCTTGTGAGTAACAATAACTAAGGTTTCAAGCTGGAGACTAGTGCATCTGCCTTTCAAGGCTTTCTCTACTCTGCCTGCAGCAATATCTACAGTAAGGAATTACTATTTGTATCCAATTTCTTTAGTGAAACAAGATTAGTTTGCGTGTTTGGTTTTATTTGCTTAGTCATTTGCTTTGTTCCCTTTGTTACCCCTTTTACCACTTAAAATCTGCCTCTTATAGTTAATAAAATTTGTTTCATTACTAAACCCAGTTTCTGTAATTTATAACTGGGGGAGAGGGGCGATTGAGAAGTTGTGCATACCTTCCTCCACACTGAGGGAGGAGGCGGATTTTATAATATATCTTTGGGTCTTCACTCCATGGCAGGTGGACACCGGGGTGCTGGGGCAAGTCCTTTAAGCTGAGCCTTCCCAGAGCTGATCTCAGTGTTTTTGTCATTCTGCAGCTGGGTGTGGTCCTGCCTGTGTGTGTGTTGGAGGAGGCTTAATAGCCTGACTCAGCAACACAGCTAAAAAGGTGCCCAAACTGGCATAACAGGCAGGCTCAGTGGTACCTCAGCACATCAGATGGATATTGCCATCTCTCTCACACCATGTGTGTGCAATGAAGGACATTTCTCTACATCTGGTAAATAGCGGCAGTGTTTAAACTATAGATAGGTCCATGCCTTTGTCAGAACTTGCAGTGTTTTTGTGTGTACACAAGTCATGTCCTTTAGCTGGTCGTTCCAGAATAAATTGCCAGGTTATTGCCCCACAGGATATATTATATAACATAGATCAGAGGAATTGTCCCAATTCAGGAAAATACTAAAGAGAATACTTAAGTCCATCCCTATCCAGAACAGCACTTAAGCACATGCTCAATTTTAAGCATGCTGTGGGACTTAAACACATGCTTTAAATTTAGCATGTGCTTAAATGCTATTCTAAATAGGGATGACTTTCTGAATTAGAGCCATCATTCTGGTTAGGACTGTGGGACAATGCCTGTTCCTGTCCTTATGGTTGGGGATGTCTTGACAGTTCCAGTGCGGAAAGAGGGCTATGCCAGGGGGATGTATCCATCCACAAAGTCCTGCTTGTGGATGCTTCCTGCCAACACATTCACCATGTGAGGGTAGGGCAGGGCTAGCCCGGGTGGGAGGTAGAGTTGATACTGTAGATTCCATTGCCACACATATCCACACACAGGGCCAACCTAAGTGCCATAGCAGCCTCCACAGAATGGCTTTGCAGCTGGTCTACAACATGGATGGGATTCCTTATCCCTGCTCCCACAACTGTGCACCCACCCAGCACTGAGTCCAGCAATTCAGAATGGAAGCAGGGCTTTGGATTTGCTGCAAAATTAGAATGAATTATATATGTCTAGAATGGCCGGGTTCGTACAACAGCTCTTCACCGCATTTTTCATAACTTATTCCTGCTGTACAAAATATATAGAGCAGTGTGGATTGTTTATATGACTTAATAGGCTTTCTCCATCTCTAATTAATATAATTCTCTACATGTTACACACTGTTGTGGAAAATTGACCACACGGTTGATTTTGGATCAGACAGCCTGAGGCTTCTTTATTGATCACTCAAACATGCATGCATGGGGGAGTCAGCCAAGGCAGCCGAACCCCTCCTTCCCCCCCGACAGATAAAATGCGAGAGCTTATATAGGATAAAACCACAAAAATTATGTATACTTTCTTAAAGTTTTACATCCATATAAGGAATAAAGCAAAGCAAGCCTTCCTGTTTTTCTTAGTTTTGCCTTTTGTGGTTTCTTGCTTTGTCACCGGGCATCTATTAATCATAGTCTGTTACAAAGGTTAATTCTACTTTTGTAATTTTTACAGTTAGTTCTGCTTTTATGATTTTTGTCTACCCTTCTCCTTTTACCTCCTCCTCTCCCCCCACCCCCGTTCTATCTTCAGGCCATACTATACAGACTGCTGAACTAAGTTTAGGCCCTGACCATTTTTTCCTCCACAACACATACATGAAGAATATCATCTATATTGAATGTCTCAAAATAAATATGTTATATTCACATGGAGTATTCGTTCCATATCTACTCAATTTTCAACAGGAAATGGCATACACCTACAAGGTATATTTGACTATTAGGTTATGTGTTTGGATTTCTGACTGATCTTAATGGTATATTCATGTAATTGGCTATTCTTCTAAGCCCCAATATAAAGCTCATTGAAGTTCATGGAAAGACTCCAATAGCTCTGGCTCAAGCCCTTAAAGACGTTCCAAAACATTGTTCCAGCAAATATATGAAATAAATAATCCTTGTTATTTTGTCTCTAAATTATTTTTTTGGGTAGTATAATGTTTGGTTGTGTTTTGTTCTGTTTTGTTTTTAAACCTCTGCATTTTGTTAAATTGGCTTTCTTTGGTCAAGCCAATCTCTTTCTTGAAGAGCTTCCATGACAAAATGTGGGAGGCAGGTGGCACTTGAAATCAATACTCTGTGGAAGAGAACAGAACACTAGATGTTTATTCTAAGGCTGTTAGTAGCCAGCCAAACACCAATGTTTTTCCAAATTTCAGAGCTGTTCAATAAAGATCAAAGACTAGAATACCATCCAAAATGGCTATGCCACAAAAACAGAACCAATCACTAAGGCTTTGTGGGAAAGTATGTAGAAAAAGGAATAAATATCTCTGCCCACCATCAAAGGAATACTCCCTGACATATATCCCTGACTCTGGAAACATCAGTGAAACAAATTAAATACAAGAAATACAAACAACTGACAACATAGAGTATGTGAATGTGAATTCGCCAGCTGTAAAGCTGGGAGTTTGGCTATGGATCCAAACCTCCCAGAAGTCCAGGGATGTTCCAATCCAGAGTTTTAGTTTGGGCACATCTCTAATATATGAAGCCATATGCAGCTGTAACCCCACACTTAACAGTGTGGCTCTCTGCCCTGTTTCTCTCTAGTGGCAGGATCACATACCAGTTTAGGTGTCTGCTGTTGGCTTTGAGCTAACAGAAGTGGGTCTTTTATTAGCTCAGGCAGTAGAAGCTCAAGCTTCTAGATCTAGAGGTTCCAAAATTGACTCCACTGCCAATGACTCACCAAGGGGTGTCACATCACACAGTGATTTGGGGTGAACTGCATACATAACTCATGGATAATGCAGATATCCCAAATTCACACCAATAAAACCTCTATACCAAATTATACCACCACATAGTATCAGCTTCCTCCTGCCAGATACTGAGTGCTTTGGGAGATGAGGTTGCTGGACACCTCATAAGATTACTGGGCAACTTACAGTATTAAGACCTATCTCTTATTTTATATTTCAACTATATTTTCTCTGATGTTTCTTATCACATGATGCTTTCAGAAGCCACCGCATGTCCATGAAATGTACAGTATTTGAATTTATCTGTAACTCTCTTCCATACTGTGAATACCTTATAACTTTGATTAGATTTATATGCTCAGGTAACCTGTTAACCTTCTCATCCTATCGCTGGATCTTTAAAAATAATCAGAATTCAATAATAATTGGGATATATTTTGAGAATAAAACGATGCCAGAGTCATCTGGAACTGATAAAGTCATCTTATGGTTTCTGTTTATTATTTTCCTGTGCCAAATGTCCCAGCCATGCAACTTTCACATCTTTTCTTGAAAGAAGCAGAAAGCTAAACTCCACAACCTTTGCGCATGAATTACAACTGAATCCTTGACTGTTGATTTTGCTGTGACTCTCAGATTAGCACCAGTACCATCAATTATCCATCTAAAGATACAGATTTCACTAATGGTCACAGTGTAAATATTTACAAAAAATAGTTTTCACAGCTGACTTTTAGTAGCCACTGTGCTTATGGTATCACATAAACAGGAAGGACAATTACAAGGATGAAAAATGGAGCACAGGAAATAGGGAAAATTAGAGACCTAAAATATTGAATCCCTGCAATGAGATTTGATACAAATTATATAATTATTCATTTACAAAGAATCAACTTTCCCAGTTTCTACAGACATCAAGCTAAAATGAAAGAGGCACTTGGTACTACAACACTTTATTGAGATATATAGTTATGCCTTTTAACCTGAGTAGTTAGCAGGATTTGCAGATCATTTCTGTTAGGAGGAGAACTTGATGACTGAGTCAGGTATTTCTTGATGCAGTCCTGCTAGTTTATAGAAAATGTACAAAGTCCTGTTTTGCTGAGTATGGTAAGAATCAGATAACAGCAGATAAGTTTCCTTGCTCACTGTTCCAAGCCTCCCTTTCCATCCAGCACTCTGCCCAAAAAGCTCTTTCTCTTAGTTGTCTCTCAGAGGCATGCTATAAATGCTTCTCTGGCTGTCCTTGGCTTTCTGCTCCCTTCTCTGTTCTCTTCAGTTATGTATCTGGCTGCATCTCTACAAAAACAAAACAAAACACACACACAAAAATCCAAAAGACCCAGCCCTGTGCATTTGAATTCAGTCTGAGGGAAAATCCTCCATCCACATAGCTCAGCTTCTGATTGGTCTTGCATGTGGTCTGTCTTTTGGGTGGTGGCTTCTATTGTTTCAGCTATCTTACTCCAAAAAGGCACTTAGCTGTTGCTTAAATGTATCCACTTTTACACCCACTGGCTTCAATGAGGTTTCACCTAACCCACAGCCTAACAATATCTGTTTCCTTCAGCCTTCACAGCTTGATCTTGCCAACTGGCTAAAGTGGACATTTTTCTGAAATTTCTCAGAAGCTTCTGGAATTTGGCCTGATCTTTTTATACAGTGTTTTTCTGGGAATAGGATTTTTTGTTCCATTTTGCACTTACCCTACTAAATCCCTCTCGCATTAGAGAATGCAAAATGCTGAAAATTCTAAGCACTTTTCCAACAAGGAAGAAAGATATCCTGCACAACTTTTATATACGTATAGGATTCAAGGAAGCAGATATATTAGCTTTAAACCCCAGCTCTACTAGACTCATTCTTCCTTTGCATGTTTATTTAACTGATTCGCTCTAAGACTACTTGGTCTTTGAAAGGTAAAACATAAAATGAAATTTGAAATGATTTGATATCCTGGGTTAGCACTGAGGCACTGGGCCACATAGTTCTGTTATGGTGAATTTCCTTCCTACAACAGAGACAAGTTTAGGATTGGGTTTATTTATATACCAGTTGCCACGATTACTAAGATATACACATATTCCATCTTTTGGATCTGTTTTAATTCTGTGAAAGGCAGGGGGAGGAAGGATGTTTGACTTACAGGTAGACATGTGTCTGACAAAATAACGTGAGCAATTAAGATAGAGGAAAGACAATTTATTTGTTGTTTTCCCCTCTTTTCTGGAAAACCAAAGCATCCAATATCTGCATCATCCCACATGGCATTTCCCCCTTTCAATCAACTGGGGACTTGGATTTATTTTTAAAACAATTTTTTGAATTTTTTTTCGTCTGTATTTTGCTATTGCTTTTTATCAGAAGGGCATATCTTTCTGCTGGATGAAACATAATTTATAATTGGAGCATGGCCATTTACTACAATAGATTTATTGCCAAATGAATTCTACAAACCCAGCGCTTGAAGACTGCCCTGCCACTCAATCTGCATATGTAAAATGTGAAATGAAGGAGATAATAAAAATAATACTCTGGGCAAAAGACTTCCATTGATTTTAGTGAGAGCTGGACAAATTTCCTCTCAGCTTTCATTGGTGCTCATCAAGTCCTTAAGAACATAAGAATGGCCATACTATGTCAGACCAAAGGACCATCTAGCGCACATCCCCCCTTAATCATCTCTTTTCCAAGTTGAGAAGTCCCAGTTTAGTTAATCTCTCCTCATATGGAGGCTGTTCCATACCCCTAATCATTTTTGTTGCCTTTTTTGTACCTCTCCCAATCCCAATATACTTTTTTTTGAGATGGGGCAACCACATTTGTATGCAGTATTCAAGACATGGGAGTACCATGGATTTATATAGAGGTAATATGATATTTTCTGCCTTATTATCTATCCTTTACCTAATGATTCTCTGACATAGCACTTTCCATCTGAGGATTTCAAAGCACTTTAAAGAAGCCCCACACCAGCCCTGTGAGGTAGGTAAGCACTTTCTCAAAACAATTTGTCCCTTGGGAACAATTCAGCCAGACACAAGAGAATGGATGACGGAGATTTCTCCACACCTGTCCATGGTTAAGAAGACACCTTGCTGAAGAGATTAGGATGATCATGAATGCCACATCATACAGCTCCAAATGCCAGGCTCATTCCTACACCCCTGCTTTCTGTCTGCAATAAGTGTAAACAAACTCACCCCCAGTTACCCCTCCCAATGGAGATTGGTGGTATGTGGGGGGAGGAAAAACAGAATGGCAATTCACTGCTGAATCAGTCTTATTTTCTTGTGAGTGACTCTCAGAAACTCTGGTAATTTAGCAGGGGGACACAGAGGCAATGCATGGAGGAGCATGTGGGGTCATGTGCCTACTCCAGATTTCTGTGAGCTGCCCAAGTTCTGCTCAGTCTTCCAGGAGAAGGTGAAGGGAGAGGGCTTCTCATGGTGCACCTTCCCCCCGGCATATTTCCATTTCATTCAGTCCCTCTCCCCAGCAGTCAGGCCTGGGTGGTGAGTGAAGGGGGCAGGACAGAGCCACTTCACCTGCCGGATGAGCGTGGCCATTCTGGGCTGCTGCCTCTATGCAGCTCTGTGGCTGCCTGTGGGCTGGGGAAGGTACCAGGAACAAGTTCCCTCTGCTTAGCCCAAATTAGAGGCATTGTCCATGTCCCTTCCCTCCTCCTGGCAGGGCTAGTCCAGAGGTACATGCTCCTGGCTTCTGAGGCCTCAGCCCCTCAGAAGCCAACAGGATTGGGTGACCTGGGCAAGGGAGATAGGGCTGGAAGGTTCCTCCAGAGGCAACATATAGGGCACTTATGTGCACCCCCCTCAACCTTTGAACTGTACCCTCCCACCCCAGTATCATCAGGTACAGGTCATCTTTGATGGGACAGAGACAGGGTAAGAAATGGATGCGTGTACATGTGCAGAGACAGAGGATCTGAGGCAGACGTCCTTGTACTGGCATAGGTAGTGAGAGAAGATGGCTTCCACCACCTCACCCTCCCTCCTCCACCCTCCTGCCCCCCAGACAGGGGTTATTGAGGGCCTGAATGTCATGGTACACAGGCCTTGGTAGCTCTCAGTTGTGTCTCTATTTCAGTAGTCCTATGGAACACTGAAGGGTTCTGAACCTCCCTCCGCCTCCTCCGACCTGCCCTGACACAACCTTCTTCTGCTTCCACTCTGCCGCTGGCCTGCTCCAGATTAGTTCCTGTAGAAGTGGTGCAGTGCTTCTGGTATGGAGGCATTGGGAGTCAGTGATAAGAGTATCTTAAGCCTCTTTGCATATGAGCCTGTTTGCATAAGCAGTCTGTGTCTGTTTCTGTAGACAGTGAGGGCACACAGAACTTTCTGTCTTTGAATTTCTGGGAAAACTATCTAGACCAAAGCTGTTATATAAAATACACTCACCGCAGAAACACAATGGCCTGATTTTTTTTGTTTACTTTCAGTATTTCTTAGTGGTTGAGCTCCTTGCCCTGGACAAGAATGGAATGTTTCAATTTTATGGGGCACATTTTCCATGAGAATGTTGGGTGAGGAACAAGCTGCTCACCTTAATCATTTGTTAGTGTTCAAATCACTAAATAATTTCAGTCCAAGGCACCCAGCCAAGGAAAGCACCCTGAAGACTGTGTTATCTCAAACTGATTAAAGCCTCTGTAAAAGAGAGAGACACTTCTGAATAGAAGCCTGGCAACACAGTAAAGAAGGGAATGCTTGAGGAGGGAGTAGGGAGTAATTTGTAATTGTGAATAATACAGAAGAAGCTACAACATAAATAGTGGGAATATAGGCTTCCATTCAGCAAGGTACTTCAGCATGTGGCTCACTTTAAATTCATTAGGGCAACTCACATGCTTAAAATTAGGCATGTACTTAAGTCCCTGGCTGACCTGGAACCACAGAGGGGACATGTCCAGGTGCTGTAAAAGCTTTTATCAGCAACTAATCAGGTTCCGATATGTTTGTTATACATTTTTATGTGTTTTGTCGTGTGATGGTTTTCAGGGTACTTGGGACTGCGAATCATCTTGCTTCTTCCCCTGCCTCCAGGGAGAGAGAGTTTTGCCTAGGGTAGCTGGGCGTCAGGTCCCTAACACCACCCACTGTCAGCCACTCAAGCATTCTCCTCTGGGTTCTGCCAGCCCTGTCTTTACTGGGCAGGTTAATGAGAGATGCACCCCAGTCTTTGAGTCCCCTGTGTTATCCAGTCCCTGACACTCACTACTCCCAGAAATCCCAGTTCCCTAGCTCCAAAGGAGCAGTGTTAGCTCATCTTCCCAGTTTGACCTTAAATCACCACTCCTGCGTAACGCAGAGCCGTTGTGAGCACTTATAATACAAGAAAAGAAGGTTTATTTAAGAAAGAATAGTGGTTCCACTAGAAATGAGAGACAATGATGGGAACAAATGGTTACAATACAAAACAAAATAATAAAACATGAACTAGAGTGTACACTTATTACTATTTACCTTTCCTATCTAATAAAATGCCCCCACCCACTCACACAAAGTTCAGTTTGTTGCAGTCTGGCTGTCTCCCCAATATTTCATTGAATACCTCCGCTCAACAGGCTGTCTCCTCAGTGAATGGATATAGAGTGTCTTTCTCCACCTTGTGATATACTGAATCAGTGTTTTGTCTTTATTCACAGATAGAACAGTGAGGGGAGTGCCCTATCAATCCTGTTTACCTCCAAGTGATATTTATAGTCTTTGATGTTTTCCCATTGACTTTTCTGAGTTGCTGCAATGGTGGGTAGCTGAGCAATATATGACTTAATCAACCATCCAAGGAGGGGTGACAACTCCCTCCTGCTTGAATGAGCCAGGACTGAGACATATGATACCTCGGTGACTCACTTTTACTCCAAGACCACAAGGGCATCATTTTCAATATAG
This sequence comes from Chelonoidis abingdonii, assembly GCF_003597395.2. Taxonomy (NCBI): domain Eukaryota; kingdom Metazoa; phylum Chordata; order Testudines; family Testudinidae; genus Chelonoidis; species Chelonoidis abingdonii. The sequence continues at coordinate 14,370,624 of NC_133775.1, forward strand.
TTAGACTGTTCCTTTTCCTTAAATATTAGCCATACACACATCTTGTGATGAGTAAGCGTATTGGTAAGTTACAAGCTTTCAGCAGAGACCTCACATACTACCCTTCATGTCTAGATAATATGAAAGTAGTGTATTAGGTGTAGTGAGTTTGTCAGGTCTGAGACAGGAGTAGCTTGTAAATAACAGTGAACCTTTTGACCATTGGCACCAATGGGCTTCTGTGTCTCATGCTTCCATTGAGATATTTACCAAAAAATAAGATGAAATCTAGATTAAAGAATGTGTGTTAGATTAGACCTCACATGATTTGATTTTAAACACTGTACATTAAATATGGCTGTTCAGTCCCAAACACACAGAAACCCTCAAATCCCAAGCTTAGCTCTGATTTTCTGGCTCCCAAAGACTGAGATTCATGGTTTCTCATAGATTTTTAACATACACATATATGTTTAAAATAATCTCGTTGGTATGCATCTAGTTAGAGAAGTTTAGTGCATGGCTAGTTAATTTCATAACTGATTAATGAAACTAATCTTGCCTGCACTGCTTCACTCAAATGGTTGACGTGAGGAAGTGAATGGATCTAACTCATATAAAGATTTTAATGGCCAAATCTTCAGCAAGTGTAAATTAGCAAAGCTTCATAGACTTCAAAGAAGCTTGAGGGTTTATGGAAGGAATTTTTAGCACTTGGCTCACATATGGCAGGTTCAGACAAAAACTGGAATTGTCTTAAGTGCCGTTGTACCTATTTGAAAATAGAGTGAAGATTTAGGGTACGTCTACACTGCACGATTATTTCGAAGTAGTTTAAACCGATATTACAAAACTGATGTTATAAAATCGGTTTTGCGCGTCCACAGTGCGATCAAAAAATCGATTGCTTATGTCCATGGTCCAAGGCTACCATCGATTTCAGGACGTTGCACTGTGCGGGTAGCTGTTCTCAGTTCCCATAGTTTCCACTTCCGTGTTGTGAGCAACAGTGCCTGGTGGGGCATAACACATTGCCCCGGGGGTGCTGGGTACAGCCTCACCCCTCCCTTTGAGGAAGGCACCGACAACCTTTGGCTCCTTTTTCGTGAGTGCATTGAGCAAACGCCATAGCACAAGCAATCATGGACCCTGAGTCACAACGGTATTCTGACCGTGTGTCAAACCTCGCGTTGACTCTCGTGCTACTATACTGACAATTGAACAAGCGCAGCGAGGAGAGGAGGAGGCAGCTATTGCTGAGCGGCGGCGAGGACAGCGATACGAGATGGAGTCAGAATTGGGCTCCATTAACGCTGGCCCAGCGTTTTGGAGCTACTGCTATTAACGGGGCATCTACTACCCATTGAACGCCGAATTTGGGCCAGGAAACAAGCACAGACTGGTGGGACCGCACTGTTTTGACGGTGTGGACGATTCGCAGTGGCTGCGAAACTTTCGCATGCGTAAGAGCACTTTCTTTGAACTTTGTGACATGCTTTCCCCTGCCCTGAAACGCCATAATACTAAGATGAGAGCGCGCCCTCACAGTGGAGAACGAGTGGCAATAGCTCCCTCGGAAGCTTGCAACGCCAGACAGCTACCGGTCAGGCGTGCGGAAATCAATTTGGAGTGGGCAAATCTACTGTGGGGCTGCAGTGATGCAAGTAGCCAAAGCAATCGTTAAGCTGCTGCTACGAAAGGTTGTGACTCTGGGAAACTGCAGGTGATAGTGATGGCTTTGCTGCAATGGGTTTTCCGAACTGTGGTGGGGCCATAGATGGAACCATATCCCTATCTTGCCCCAGAACACCAGGGCACCCAGTACGTGACCGCAAGGGGTTACTTTTCAATGGTTGCTGCAAGCACTGGTGGACACAAGGACGCTTCACCCACATCCACGTGGGATGGCCAGGAAGGGTTCATGACGCTCGCGTCTTCAGAGCACTAGTCTGTTTAAACGGCTGCAGCAAGGGATTACTTCCCAGACCAGAAAATAACCGTTGGAATGTTCAAATGCCTATAGTTATCCTGGGGACCCAGGCTACCCTTGATGCCATGGCTCATGAAGCCATACACTGGCAGCCTGGACAGTGGTCAGGAGCTGTTCAACTACAGCTGAGCAAGTGCCGGATGGTGGTAGATGTGCATTTGGCCGTTTTAAAGGGTCGCTGGCGATCATTCTTACTCGCTCAGACCTCAGCCAAACCACTGTCCCGCTTGCTATTGCTGCTTTGCTGTGTGCTCCACAATCTTTGTGAGACTAAGGGAGACATTTATGGCTGGGGGTGGAGCTGAGGCAAATCACCTGGCCACTGAGTACGAGCAGCCAGAGACCAGGGCATTAGAAGAGCACACCTGGAGGCGCTGCGCATCAGAGAAGCCTTGAAAACGAGTTTCCGCACGGGCCCAGGTGGTACGGTTACTCTGTTTGCTTCCCCTTGATGAACCCTCCGCACTTGATGGACTTATTCAGTTGTAAGCACCACCCTCCCCCCTTTTCATTACAGGTTGGCGAAGGAAATAAATTCTGTATCGTTAAAAATCATTTATTATTCATTAAAAGTAATTATGATCTGTTAAAAATCATGAGTTTTTCCTACTAGATTTCCCTGTAAGCAACCCACCCTCCCCCTTTCGATGTATTCTGTATTACAAAGGAACTTTAAAAAAAGGCAGAGAATTTGGAAGGTGTCCCTGACTGCTGTGCTTTGGAAGGAGGGGAGGAAAGGCTACTAAGCACATTGTAGCGTAATTACAGCCTTTTCCTTGAACTCTGCAGGGGTGTGGAGGAGTACGGGGTGCAGAAGGCCTTTCCACCACGCGTTCTTACACTGTCTGGTGAGGAATATGGGACGTGGGCTTGCAGGGGGTTATAAGGGGCTGCAGTGGCACTCTGCTACTTGTGCTGCCTTCTGAAGCTCCACCATGCGTTGGAGGATTTCAGTTTGAGACGCAGGCAGATCCAGCGTTGCTTCTCTCCAACGCTGGTCTTACTGCCTAGCCCTCTCAGATCGTTCACTGGCATCTTTCCTGTACTTTGCTACCACATCCTTCCAATCATTCTGTTTATCCCTCTCATTGCGTGTTACTTCAATAATTTCTGTGAACATTTCATCTCGCGTTTCTTTTCTCCTCCGCCGTATCACAGCACGCCCTCGTGATGGCATAGGACTTCAGAGAAATGTGCAGCTGCATGGGAAGGCAAACCAGGGTGATAAGTATGTGGAAAGATACCTTTTACAGAGCAATGACAGTACTCTTTCACATAGAACACTATCCACCTTACAGAGCACATGTGATCTCTATACAAGGTCGCATTTTGTATCGTTTAAATATTCAGTGTCTGTGTGACTGGTGTGGCACACCACACAGACGCAGGTACGGCCAACCGTACGTCACGCGACGATGGTAAGTGAGGCTTTAAAATTTTGACTTCGCCGCCGTTCATATACACAGTGATCTATATGATGGCCTTGCTCCTATTAAGAGGAACCTGCAAAGCCCAAACCCCCCTCTTTCACATCCACCAACAGCGGCATGGCTCCTATCGTATACGATCGCTGCTAGTGATCACCCTACATCCCCCCCGCAGCGCGTTGCTGGTAGCAGGAGAGAATCCTGCTTGCCAGACGCTGAAAACTCGTAGCTATCCCTCTCCATTCCCCGCTCTGGCCAGTAGCAAAATCGCCATCTCTACCCCTATTTACATTCCTGATGTTCTTACAAAAGTTCTTTGGGCTCCGAGGTTAAAACATGTGCAATGTCTATCCTCGGTCTCTCCTGGACAATTGCCCCGTGTAGTTTAGGGGTCGAGGTCGCTCTTTGGTGTTTATTTTCAGGGCTTCTGGAAATGGCGGAATGTTCCTGTCAGAGGCCTGGGGTTGAGCTCGTAACTGGGAAATGGGGTTTAGTGAGCAGGACGTCCTTGCAAAGGATTGAGGAGTCGGTGGCTTATGAGGAAGTTGACCTAAACTATGCAGGTGAGCGGTTTTAAGAGAAGGGCTGATCTCATGGTCTAGTAGAGATTGTCCCTTTGGAATATATGCGAGGGTTGGTTTGTGGCCCAGTCTCTTCCTAACGATCCTCCGATGTGCGCGCCCATGTGAATGTAATGGGGTTTAGTGTGTGCTCTGCTCCATCCCCAGACATGTTAACGGAAATTCTCGATACCCTTAACAGTAATTAAGGGCTGGTCGCCTGCGAGCAAAATGAGGGTCTTGTTGTGGCACCATGCGATGCTAAGAATTAAGAGGAGGACTCCTTAAGTTGGTCAAGTGTTTGGGGAGAATGAGACAGGTGGGTGTGCGCGCCCCTAGCGGTGTAAGTGCGCGGCTCCCTGTTACACATGTGGGGTTCTTGTCGCTGTCTGGCCGCCCTAGGTTTTATTCTGGTGGGACTGTCGAATCTTGAGGGGTCTCAAAAAGGTTGTGCCGTGACCCCTGTGCTTGGGGTGTGATTGTAGAGCGTGACTTGCGTGGAATTGTGCGTATCACCGCTGTTTCCTAGCTTCATGCGCATCTAGAAGTTCGTGATTACTCGCAGTCTCTGCATACAAGTGTGACATCCCTTTCGAGAAAACACTGGTTATATTTGGCCTCGCGAATAATCGCGAGATCTGGATACCCGCCCTCAGGTGTAGGTGGCCTCTGGCACTATGGGATTTTCTAGGCCCCGTTGTAGCGTGACCGCTACAAGTGTTGCAAAGGCATGAGTTTTTCGGGCATGGACCCGGCGGCATGTTGTTCTGCATCAGGGGGCCCTCTAGCTATATCCGGTGTTTTGCTTTCTGTAGAGCCCTTTAGCTGTAAGGCCGCCTGGAGATAAACTCGTGTCTGTGTGTTACCTTCAGTTTCATCGCCCCTGATAGCATTTAGGCCGCGGAGTGGAAGTACATCGTGCGCTGTGCCCTTTATCAGCCATAGGACTTTTGAATTCTTTCAAAAAATTTTTCATTCGTCTTTTGGAACGCAGTGCTTGTGGGCCGCTGAGTCTCACCCAGATAGCGATCAGATCGAACCTCCTGATGTGCGTACCAAGGTGGGTGGCGTCACCTCTTAGGTCGATTATCGCTAGTGAGACTGAGTCCAGTGTGTGAACTCGCGCGTTATTGGCTCCGCCTAGAGTATGAGGGCGTCCCTGGATAGTGAGGTTCACGGTGTGTTTGGGCCTCTGTGATAGGTTAGGCTGGCCCTCACTGCGCTCGCGGATGGACTTTAATGCAGAGGGGAACCTCGGCATAGGTTCATAAGGAGTTCGCGCAGAGTGAAATCAGGAGGCTGTGTTCCTGGTGTTTGGTTCCTCCTCGCGCGCTGTGTCAATGGGGCTCCTGGAACTAGGTGAGTGAGTTGGTCCGATGCAGTCGATAGTGAGGTCGCCCCTAGGTTATGGGCGCACTGGCTGTGGCTAGAACCTCTTGTGGAAAGTTGGCTCACTGTGGGTCAGTGCGTGTCTATACTCCGCTCCGCGTGCTCTGTTTCTAAAATTGGGCGCTCTGCAAAGGTCCTGCGGTCTGTACTGTTAGCCACGAGCTGTCTCTAGGTCCTATCAAGTGGGCCCCTCTGCGCGGTTAGATGTCACTAATAAGGTCTCGTGATTGTCTTGTTTCTCATCTCGAATATTCTTCACGATTAACTGTGCAGTCAGACTCGAGAAATGGGTTTTGGGGCGGCGCGCTGAGATCTGGCCGCTGGCCCTAGCAAAATAGGTAGGGCGGTGGCGAGAGGAGGCTGTTGGGAGAGAGTGGAAAGCAATGGGTTGTGGTTTCTTGCCAGGGAAACCCCTGTTAAACAGCCACAGAGTTATGCACTCTTCTGAATACACTTGACTGTCCTTCAGAGGAGTAGCCGTGTAGTCTGGATGTGTAAAAGCAGAGAGCAATCCTGGTGGCACTTTATAGAGTAACAGACATTGTTAGGTCTATAAGGTGCCACAGGATCTTTACTGCTTTGACTCTTTCTTGTTAGTCAGGACTGACTCTATTTTTAAACAGCATAGGGAGGGATTGCTTCAGTGGCCAGTGAGTCATCCCAACGTTTGCTTGTTGCGTTGCGCCGCCGGCTGATATTTAGCCAGGGGCACTCATGATAGCCAGCAGGCACAGTTTTAGAGAAGAGAGATAACCGGTCACGTCATTGCCAGTTTTTGCTCTGCAGTAGATGGTATAGAATGACTGGAACCATCTCTGCTATCATTGCAAAAAGCATTGAATACTGGTGTGTAGCGCTCGAGTGTCGCCTCGTCTCACCGGCATCTAGTACACAGGTTTGTTTATGCAATGCTTCAGTGCATATGCCTTCAATGCTGCAGTACCAAATGTCTTGCAAAATGCATGGCGTTGAAAAGTTACCTACTAGGGGGGAACGGGAAGCTGTCTTGGCGAATGTTCTCATATAGCATAAGGGTTTTGGAGTTCTCCACGATCGATTTACATGGAGATTAATTTGGAGATTTTCGCTCCATCCCAGACATGTTAACGAAATTTCCTTAACAGTAATGGCTGCGACTGCAGCAAAAGCCTGGTGTCAATGCGATCTAAAAAAAACGTCTTGTTTTAATCCGTGTTTGGTACAGAATGAAGGGACAATTACGGAGGTCGCTTCCATGGCTTCACTGTCTGGGCTTTCGCTTGAGCGCAGGGACTGTAATTCTGGGTTCTCAAAAAGATCCTGGCTGTTGGGTTTACGGACTGCTGTGTGCTATCACCACGCGTCATCTTCATCCTCAAATTCGTCTCATCTTCCCCCTCGGCTACATCCTCAGAAACACTTGATATTTCAATCCCAAAGTCTGAATCCACGGCAGGGTGGGGCACTGAGCGCTGACCCCAAAATTGCATGTAGTTCAGCATAAGCGGATGTTTCGCTCAGAGCCTGACCTTCCGTTTGCTTCTCTGGCTTTCTGTAACCCTGTCTAAGTTCCTCATTTCACTCGGCACTGAAGGGAGTCTCTGCTGTGCCCTTTATCAGCCATAGACTTTGAAATTCTTTCAAAAACTTTTCATTTCGTCTTTTGGAACGCAGTGCTGTGAGCACTGAGTCCTCACCCCAATAGCGATCAGATCCAGAACTCCTGTGTGGTCCAAGTGGCGCTCTTTCTTCGATTTTCAGGAGACTGCTTGTGACGAGTGCAAATGAGCTCTGTGTGGTCAACTGTGTGTGTGCTGACCCTCACGGTGGACAATCAGGAATGGAATTCAAAAGTTCGCGGGATTCAGGCTTTTCCGTTTACCTGGCCAGTGCATCACAGTTAGTGCATGCTATCATGATGCCCCTGTGACAATGGTTCTGAAAACCAAATGGGAGTGGCGTCACTTGGGGCGAGTCATCGCTCCCTTCTGGTTTCTAAAAATTGAGTATGTCCTGCTGGACTGTCATAGCACAACTGCCTGCCTCCAAGTGCCCCCCCCCGGTTTTATGTCACGAAAGTCTATGTTTCTTATTCTTTGTATTCCTCACACTGCATGACAGAAATGGGGGTGGGCCCTGCCACAGTAGCTGCAGCAGGGTGGGAAGGAGGTGTAACGCTGGCCCAGCGTTTTGGAGCTACTGCTATTAACGGGCATCTACTACCCATTGAACGCCGAATTTGGCCAGGAAACAAGCACAGACTGGTGGGACCGCACTGTTTTGACGGTGTGGACGATTCGCAGTGGCTGCGAAACTTTCGCATGCGTAAGAGCACTTTCTTTGAACTTTGTGACATGCTTTCCCTGCCCTGAAACGCCATAATACTAAGATGAGAGGCAGCCCTCACAGTGGAGAACGAGTGGGCAATAGCCCTCTGGAAGCTTGCAACGCCAGACAGCTACCGGTCAGTCGGGGAAATCAATTTGGAGTGGGCAAATCTACTGGGGGCTGCAGTGATGCAAGTTACCAAAGCAATCGTTAAGCTGCTGCTACGAAAGGTTGTGACTCTGGGAAACGTGCAGGTGATAGTGGATGGCTTTGCTGCAATGGGTTTTCCGAACTGTGGTGGGGCCATAGATGGAACCATATCCCTATCTTGCCCCAGAACACCAGGGCACCCAGTACGTGAACCGCAAGGGGTTACTTTTCAATGGTGCTGCAAGCACTGGTGGACACAAGGACGTTTCACCCACATCCACGTGGGATGGCCAGGAAGGGTTCATGACGCTCGCGTCTTCAGAGCACTAGTCTGTTTTAAACGGCTGCAGCAAGGGATTACTTCCCAGACCAGAAATATAACCGTTGGAATGTTCAAATGCCTATAGTTATCCTGGGGACCCAGCTACCCCTTGATGCCATGGCTCATGAAGCCATACACTGGCAGCCTGGACAGTGGTCAGGAGCTGTTCAACTACAGCTGAGCAAGTGCCGGATGGTGGTAGATGTGCATTTGGCCGTTTAAAGGGTCGCTGGCGATCATACTTACTCGCTCAGACCTCAGCCAAACCACTGTCCCGCTTGCTATTGCTGCTTGCCTGTGTGCTCCACAATCTTTGTGAGACTAAGGGAGACATTTATTGGGTGGGTGGGAGGCTGAGGCAAATCACCTGGCCACTGAGTACGAGCAGCCAGAGACCAGGGCATTAGAAGAGCACACCTGGAGGCGCTGCGCATCAGAGAAGCCTTGAAAACGAGTTTCAGCACGGCCCAGGGTACGGTTGTGACTCTGTTTGCTTCCCTTGATGAACCCTCCGCACTTGATGGACTTATTCAGTGGTAAGCAACCACCCTCCCCCTTTTCATTACAGGTTGGCGAAGGAAATAAATTCTGTATCGTTAAAAATCATTTATTATTCATAAAAGTAATTATGATCTGTTAAAAATCATGAGTTTTTCCTACTAGATTTCCCTGTAAGCAACCACCCTCCCCCTTTCGATGTATTCTGTATTACAAAGGAACTTTAAAAAAAGGCAGAGAATTAGGAAGGTGTCCCTGACTGCTGTGCTTTGGAAGGAGGGGAAGGAAAGGCTACTAAGCACATTGTAGCGTAATTACAGCCTTTTCCTTGAACTCTGCAGGGGTGTGGAGGAGTAGGCGGGTGCAGAAGGCCTTTCCACCACGCGTTCTACACGTCTGGTGAGGAGATATGGGACGTGGGCTTGCAGAGGAGGTTATAAGGGGCTGCAGTGGCACTCTGCTACTTGTGCTGCTCTTCTGAAGCTCCACCATGCGTTGGAGGATTTCAGTTTGAGACGCAGGCAGATCCAGCGTCGTGCTTCTCTCCAACGCTGGTCTTACTGCCTAGCCCTCTCAGATCGTTCACTGGCATCTTTCCTGTACTTTGCTACCACATCCTTCCAATCATTCTGTTTATCCCTCTCATTGCGTGTTACTTCAATAATTTCTGTAACATTTCATCTCGCGTCTTTTCTTCCTCCGCCGTATCACAGCACGCCCTCGTGATGGCATAGGACTTCAGAGAAATGTGCAAGCTGCAGGGGAAGGCAAACCAGGGTGATAAGTATGTGGAAAGATACCTTTTACAGAGCAATGACAGTACTCTTTCACATAGAAACACTATCCACCTTACAGAGCACATGTGATCTCTATACAAGGTCGCATTTTTGTACGTTTAAATATTCAGTGTCTGTGTGACTGGGTGGCCACACACACAGACGCAGGTACGGCCAACCGTACGTCCACGCGACGATGGTAAGTGAGGCTTTAAAATTTTGACTTCGCCGCCGTTCATATACACAGTGATCTATATGATGGCCTTGCTCCTATTAAGAGGAACCGTGCAAAGCCCAAAAACCCCCCTCTTTCACATCCACCAAACAGCGCATGCGCTCCTATCGATATCGATCGCTGCTAGTGATCACCCTAATGCACCCCCCGCAGCGCGTTGCTGGTAGCAGGGAGATCCTGGCTTGCCAGACGCCTGAAACTCGTGAGCGTATCCCCCTCCCATCCCCGCTCTGGCCAGTAGCAAATCGCATGTCTACCCTATTGACATTCCTGATGTTCTACGAGGGTAACAATGGATTGATATCTCTTCTCTCCTGACAATAGCACCGCAGGAGGCAGATCGTGTTTATGCAATGCCCTTCAGTGCAATGCCTTCAGATGCCTGCATACCAAAACGTCTTGCAATGCATGCGTTGAAAAGTTACTACTATGGGGGACGAGAAGGCTGCTTGGCCAGAAATGTTCTCATATGCATAAGGGTTTTGGAGTTCTTCCAGATCGATTCATGGAGGATTAATTTGGAGGCATTTTTGCTTCCATCCCCAGACATGTTAACGAAAATTTTCCCTTAACAGTAATGGCTGCAATGCTAGCAAGCCCTGGTGTTCAATGCGATCTAAAAAAACCGTCTTGTTTTAATCCGTGTTTTGGTACGAATGAAGGGACACTTACCGAGGTCGCTTCCATGGCTTCACTGTCTGGCTTCTCGCTTGGGAGCGCAGGGACTGTAATTTTGGGTTCAGAAAGATCCTGGGCTGTGGGGTTTACGGACTGCTTGTGCTATCACCAGCTCATCTTCATCCTCAAATTCGTCTCCATCTCCCCTCGCTACATCCTCAGAAACACTTGATATTTCAATCCCAAAGTCTGAATCCACGGACAGGGGTGGGGCATGGTTAGCGCTGAACCCCAAAATTGCATGTAGTTCAGCAGTAGAAGCGGCATGTTTTCGCTCAGAGCCTGACCTTCCGTTTGCTTCTCGGCTTTGGTAACCCTGTTAAGTTCCTTCAGTTTCATCGGCCTGAAGGAGTCTCTGCTGTGCCCTTTATCAGCCATAGACTTTGAAATTCTTTCAAAAACTTTCATTCGTCTTTTGGAACGCAGTGCTGTGAGCGCTGAGTCTCACCCCAGATAGCGATCAGATCCAGAACCTCCTGTTGGTCCAAGCTGGCGCTCTTCTCGATTATAGGAGACTGCATGTGAACGAGTGCAAATGAGCTCTGGTGTGGGTCACCTTGTGTGTTGTGCTGCCCTCACGGTGGACAATCAGGAAATGGAATTCAAAAGTTCGCCGGGGATTCAGGCTTCTTCCTGTTTACCTGGCCGTGCATGACAGTTGTAGTGTCATGCTATCATGAGTGCCCTGTGACAATGGTTCTGAAACCCCAATTGGGAGTGGCTCACTTGGGGCAGAGTCAATCGCTCCCTTTGTTGTCTAAAATTGAGTATGTCCTGCCTGGACTGTCATAGCCACGACTGCCTGCCTCCAAGTGCCCCTCGCGGTTGTTATGTCACGAATAAGTCTATGTTTCTTATTCTTCCTCACAACTGCATGACAGAAATGGGGGGTGGGCCCTGCCACAGTAGCTGCAGAGGGTTGGGAGAGAGTGAAGCAATGGTTGTGGTTCTTGCCAGGGGAAACCCTGTTAATACAGCCACAGATAGCTGCACTCTTCTAATACACTTGACTGTTCCTCAGAGGAGTAGCCTGTTAGTCTGGATGGTGTAAAAGCAGAGAGAATCCTGTGGCACTTTATTAGAGTAACAGACATCTGTTAGTCTATAAGGTGCCACAGAGATTCTTTACTGCTTTGACTCTTCTTGTAGTCAGGACTGACTCTATTTTTAGACAGCAAAGGGAGGGATATGATTCAGTGGCCAGTGAGTTCAATCCCAAGTTTGCTTTTGCGTTGCGCCCCCGGCTGATTTAGCCAGGGGCACTCATGATGCAGCAGGACAGTTTAGAGAAGGAGAGATAACCGTCACGTCATTGCCAGTTTTCTCTGGCAGTAGATGGTATAGAAATGACTGGTAACCATCTCTGCTATCATTGCAAAAGCAATGAATACTGGTGTGTAGCGCTCGAGTGTCGCCTCTGTCTCCACGGCATCTAGTACACAAATTGGTGACAGGAGAAAAACAAAAGGCCGACCGGCTCCTAGTGCTTGCCATGCTATTGTTTCTGCAAGGCATCCAGGGAGAAAGTGCCGAAAGACTGTCTGCTGATGTTTTCCCGGGCAAGGATGATTGACGACATTTACCACAGAACCCCCGCGACCATTAACATCTACAATCAGGGGCCAGGGGGACATGGAGGGACGGAAACGGGGGTGCTGAGGACTTCCGCTATCCCAGTCCTCAGCAGGTCCGTTGAAACTATTTTGATTCTTGGCTTTTAGCGCCAGTGTCTGTAGCTTACAACACGGTGTCTTTATGGTTTCACCGAACAGCTTATTCAGTTTCCTTCCCCTAACCCCAGCACGAGAAATGAAAGTTAATAAAGCAATCCTTGAGTACTACAATGTCACCCTCTTTGTACTGAATTGCTACTGAGTAGAGGCGATGCTGCAGCACTGAAGGAGCATTTAGAGCTTTGCACAGTGGCAAGTCATCATAACCAATAAGTGAATCTGAGGTGTGGTTATTGCTATTGATAAATCCAATTCTCTCCCCTCCTGGTGTAGATGGTACATACTACTGTAGACGCAGACAGCAGAAACTGTTGCTATCTCATCTCTTTTTGTTACACTCACCAGTAAATGGGACAGAACAGATAAATAACCTGTGGTAATTTTTGAAAGGAAAATGGGATTAACTCACTTGGGACTGAGTCAATCCTGACCCTTTTACGGTTTAATAAAAATAGAGTCAGTGCCAGGACAAGAATAGGATACAGTGTATTGAAAATCAGTGTAGGCAAGGGCAGTGCTTGTTGTCAGTATTCACAGAGGCGAGCACTGCAGTAACAGCACCATTGCTTCCCACCTACCTGGGCTACCAACAGCAATGCCCCCCACCCATTGTTGGCATTGATTCTATGAGAATGGCTGAATAAGAATCACAGAGTAGTTACTGAGATTCAATGAGGGGGGAGGGAGCCACCAGGGTATGACGACCGTCCATGCAGTTTCAGAATCTTTTCTTATGCAGAGAGGAGGTCTTGATAAGCCTCAGCCCCCAGGTGATAAGATGAGACAGTTACCAGGTTTCTGTACCATCCACTGTCAGAAAAAAGGGGAGTAATCCCATTTTCACCCTTGGAGCCCCCAGCCACACTCAGCCAAGAGCACTCACTGGCAGCGTGTCTACCCCGGGGAGGGGGCAGAGGAGCGGATACTGCTCTTCACCGCAGCAAGTACGCGTCTGCCAAGCGGCATTCGTACCACAGAGGTGACATTACAGTACTCAAGGAATTTATTTATTTCACTTTTTTTTCCGTGCTGGAGGGGGAAAAAACTTGAACGAGCTGTTCCGTGAACCATGCAAGACACCGTGTATTACCTGCAGACCATTGGCGCGCAGCCAAAATGCAAATATTTTTCAGAGACCGCTGTGGAGACCTGGTAGCTTGTAGTCCTCATTACCCTCCTCCTCCAATGACCTACCGTTTGAGTGTCTGGCTTCCCGTTACTCGTTGTCACGCACCGCTGTGTATCTGTAGTTTATTTTTCAAAGTCCTTTGGCATTTCCTGTTCTTTAACGGAGCTCTGATACCAAGAGATTTGTTCTCCCATACAGCGATTACAATCTTGCTATCTCGCGTAAGTGTTCAATGCAGGAGATACTTTTGCATTTGAAAACTGCATCGCACCGCGTGGTGAATCAGAGCTGGACACGTGTGAAAGCAGGAATGTCCACTGTAAAAGCTCTCGTGGATTTCTCCTGTTTACCGGCACTCCGCATCCGAGTCGGATTGCCGGACCAGAGCGGTCAGTGTTGCCTGTCCTGCCAAATAATAGGGCAAGTGTAACAGAGATCCAAGTGTATCAGAGAGCACAGGTGCTCCGTTCAGTATTCACAGAGGTTGCCCCCTGCAAGAAGCCGCACCCGTTGCTTTCTCCTCCCTCATCCTTCCCTGGGCTACCGGTGTCAGTGCCCTCCCCCTATTTGTGGTCAATGAAAGTTTAAGGCAATCAGAAAAGAAGAAACAGAGACTTGTTAGTGAGAGAAAATGATCGTCTTGGGGGGGCATTTGGAGGCAGCCTTCACCGGGCCTATGAACAGTCCAGCCAGAATGGATCCTGACTTTTTAGAACCATAAGGGAGGAATTGACTCTTGCCAAAGCAAGTGCACATCCCAAATTGGATTGCAAAAATTTTCAGCCCCGCAAGTTTCAATGATTAGCTTGTTAATTAGCCCAATTCTTTGTCTAATCCTACTGCTAGCGGTTAAGAATGTTGCCCTCAATTTGAGAAACTGGGCAATTCTTCTGGTATGGTGGGCAGCCTGCGCACCATCTACCACCAGAGAGAGGAGATGGAGAGGAGCAGATACTGCTCCCTCAGTGCTGTAGCGTCCCGTCTACCAGCAGCATTCATACACATAGGGTGACATAGAAGTAGTCAAGGAAGATTTCTTACCCTTTTTTTCAACCTTGTGGGCGAGGGGGGAAAGAAACTGAGGAGCTGTTCCTGAACCACGCCGAACACTGTGTTTACCCTACAGATTGGGAGCTCTTGACATAATGCAAATAATTTTTCCAGAGACTGCTGTGGACCTGTGGGATAGCTTGGAGTCCTCAGTACCCCTCCCTCCCTTCATGAGCGTCCAATTTAGTCTCTGGCTTCCCGTTCGTCTTGTCCACGCAGCGCTGTATCCTGGAGTTTTTTATTCAAATGCTTTGGGCTTTTCGTGTTCTGTAACGGAGCTGGAATACAACAGATGTTGTCTCCCCATACAGCGATCAGCCTAGTTATCTCCCGTCCGGTCCAGTGGCTGGAGCTCTTTTTGGATTTTCGAGACTGCATACGCCACGCCCGTCTGATCAGAAGCTCCACGCGGGACAACGCAGGAAATGTAATTCTAAAAGTTCAGCGGGACCATTTTGCTGTTTACCTGCTGACACGCTGGCATCCGAGTTTCAGATTTGCTGTCCAGAGCGGTCAGTTGCTGCACTCTGGAATGCCGCCCGAGAGGCCAATAATGTCGATTTTCCGTCCACACAAACCCTAATCCGAGTTATCGCTATCGAATTTAGCGCTACTCCTCTCTTTGGGAGGAGTATCCGAAATCAATTTAAGGAGGCAGTTAACTCGATATTAATGACGACGTCGTGTGAACGGATACAGCGTTAAATCGGTATATCGGCCATTAAACCGATTTAAAGTCGCAGTGTAGACCTGGCCTCTGTCTTCTGCCCTTCAGTGGGACACTTTCCTTGAGCTTTCCTTTGTAATGCAGCAACTTTTGTAATCCAAAAACTAATGCAGAATTAAGGTGGCACATTTAAATGTAGTCCGTAGAATGCTGAGTAATTACTAGGGTTAAGCCATCTCCTTTGAAAAATGCCATGGTGCTTCTAGCAACACAGTTACTCCTGTTACCTTGCTGGGGCATTTATTTTGCATTGGTTTAGTGAAAAGAATACCGATATATCATCCTACATTGTCATCAAGGCTGCCCAGAGGATTCAGGGGACCTGGGGCAAAGGAGGGGAGCTGCAGCTCTTGTACTCACCCAGTGGCGGTCCGGGTCTTCGGCAGCATTTCGGCTGCGGGGGGCCCTTCATTCGCTCTGTGCCTTCGGCAGCACTGAAGGGCTCCCTGAGACCGAAATGCCGCCGAAAACCCAGACCGCCACTGGGCCAGGGCTCGTGGGGCCCCTGCAGGGCCTGGGGCAAATTGCCCCACTTTCTTCCCTCCCCCCCACCCCATCAGGCGGCCCTGATTGTCATTGGCAACCTCCTAGTCAAATCATGAGTGGCTCCTTCCTTGCTTTGCTTGTGGGATCTAATGTAAGCAGATCCATAACTGTAATATGTTATTTACCAGGAACTGAACAGAGGCGGTAGTGAAGGGCTCAGTTACAGGGACAGTATCACACTTTTAACGTATCATGGAGAGTGTTACAAAAGCACTGAGAATAGGTGCAACTGCAAAAAGCTAGCAAAGCAAATCACTGCTCCAGCAGCTAAAAGTACAATCATGAGTCCTGAAATAATCTACAGCAGAGAGAATAAGTGACATCTTCGGAACAGAAACTGTCAATTGGCACCTTGTTTGGTTATTGTAGCTGTGAAGTGAAATCTGCTGTCCCAAGAAGGCATAAAAGATTATTTGACATTAGACATTTCCTTTCCTTTTTCTTTCTGATGTCCCCTTTATTTCTTACATGTTTAAAAGATGAGAGCATTTTACTTCTTGCTTTTGTTCAAGTGCATGATTTCAAGTTGCAATTGGTTCAGTATTTGGGGAAATGTCATCTTACAAAATGCCTAGTCCACTTCCCTCAGCACCCCTGGCAAACAACAAAAAAAAACAGGCTCTTCTTCTGTAGCTAAAGTGCTGGTTGTCAGGCTGATGCTCTGATTTTTTTACTATGTTTTTCTTTAAAAGTAGCAAAGAATCCTGTGGCACCTTATAGACTAACAGATGTTTTGGAGCATGAGCTTTCGTGGGTGAATACCCACTTTGTCGGATGAATGTAGTGGAAATTTCCAGGGGCAGGTATATATATGCAAGCAAGAAGCAAGCTAGAGATAATGAGGTTAGTTCAATCAGGGAGGATGAGGCCCTGTTCTAGAAGTAGAGGTGTGAAAACCAAGGGAGGAGAAACTGGTTTTGTAGTTGGCAAGCCATCACAGTCTTTGTTTAATCCTGAGCTGATGGTGTCAATTTGCAGATGAACTGAAGCTCAGCAGTTTCTCTTTGAAGTCTGGTCCGAAGTTTTTTTGCTGCAGGATGGCCACCTTAAAATCTGCTATTGTGTGGGCCAGGGGGAGGTTGAAGTGTTCTCCTACAGGTTTTTTGTATATTGCCATTCCTGATATCTGATTTGTGTCCATTTATCCTTTTCTGTAGAGACTGTCCAGTTTGGCCGATGTACATAGCAGAGGGCATTGCTGGCATATGATGGCATATATTACATTGGTGGACGTGCAGGTGAATGAACTGGTGATGGTATGGTAATTTGGTTAGGTCCTGTGATGGTATTGCTGGTGTAGATATGTGGGCAGAGTTGCATCGAGGTTTGTTGCATGATTTTGTTCCTGAGCTAGAGTTACTATGATGCAGTGTGCAGTTACTGGTGAAATATGTTTCAGGTTGGCAGGTTGTCTGTGGGCGAGGACTGGCCTGCCACCCAAGGCCTGTGAAAGTGTGGATCATTGTCCAGGATGGGTTGTAGATCCCTGATGATGCATTGAGGGTGTTAGCTGGGACTGTACGTGATGGCCAGTGGAGTCCTGTTGGTTTCTTCTTGGTTTGTCTGCAGTAGGAGGCTTTTGGGTACACGTCTGGCTCTGTTGATCTGTTTCCTTATTTCCTCGTGCGGGTATTGTAGTTTTGAGGATGCTTGGTGGAGATTTTGTAGGTGTTGGTCTCTGTCTGAGGGGTTAGAGCAGATGTGGTTGTACCTCAGTGCTTGGTTGTAGACAATAGATCATGTGGTGTGCCCAGGATGGAAGCTGGAGGCATGAAGATAGACATAGCGGTCAGTAGGTTTTTGGTATAGGGTGGTGTTAATGTGACCATCACTTATTTGCACTGTGGTGTCCAATTTCTTTACATACATCAAGGTGCTTTCCTGGATACATAAAGATTGGTACTTTTACCCTTAGGATGTGACCTGTGGAAGGTTTCTCCTTTGCATTTACTCATGCCTTTAACTTGATCCTCAGGAAAATGCTCATTAAAAATTTCAGGATAAGAGTTCAAATTTGCTTGCCTTATAGGACACTAAATACACATACAAATAATATACGTGCATGTATGTGGCATGATTCTGCTCCTACTTACACCACTGTAAAGCCAGGAATTATAACTCCCTTGACTCAAATGTGGTCAAGAGGTTAGGACACCAGCTTAGGAGATCTGGGTTCACTGCCCTGCTACACTACAGTCTTCCTGTGTGACCTTGGGAAAGTCACTTAGGCCCAGATCCACAAAGGTACTTTGATGCCAAAGTCCCAGTTTAGGTGTCACTCTGTCCTGCAGAACCCCTGCTCAATTGCTGTTCAACTCTGTAGATGTCTACATTTACTCAGTGCCTAAAGTTTTTGCAGTAAAAATACTCTCAGAACCTATGTTTCTGCCTCTGAGCAGGAATGCTGTGGCCTCACTGTGGTCATCTGGATGTGTCGCTGGTCTAAGACCCAGAGAGATCCACAAATGGGGGAAAGAGAGATGGATGACCGTCTGTCTCACCCATGGGGCTTGATGCAGTAGGTGGCATCTGAACACACTTAGCTCTACACAGCATGGGGGATGAGGACCAGCACATCCTTAGTAAGCTTTAGCTCAGTGGTTAGGATATTCATCTGGGATGTGGGAGACTTCAATTTAATTTCTCCCTCAGCCTGATGAGGAGAAGGAATTTAGAACAGGGATCTTCCACCTCTCAAATAAGTGCTCTAACCACGGGACTATGGGATAGTCTCATGTGGGGCAGTCTCCATCTCTCCCATTGAAGTTGTTCCACTTTAACTGAATTATCAGTTGAGCCATAGAAAGAATCACTCTATTATCCAGTGGTTGGGGTGCAAACTGAAAGGGAAGAGATCCCTATTCAAATCCCTTCTTCTCATCTGGCACAGGGGAGACTTGAACTGGGGATCTCCCACATCCCAGGTGAGTACAGTGTCGTTACAGCTGGACTAATAGTTATGAAGCTGAAGCTACTGCTGCTTTGTGTGACATGAGGCAGATGCCGTATTCATTTTCACCAGAAATAACTCAGATACTTAAACTCCATGAGAAGGGTGTGGCTTAAGACACACTGCTCTCATCAGCACCTCCCATCAGCGGCTCCATGCCTTGTTGGCTGGGTTTTGTGGATCTCATTCTTAGATGCCCATCACTCCCTGTTCATTGCATAGGGAGCCTCTGTGCCTAACTCAGGTCATTGTTGTTCCGGTGATTTTTCTAGGTGCCTAAAAATTAGCTGTTGCAACATAGCATCACAGTAGCTAAGATCTTTGTGGACTGGGCCCTTAGTCTCTTTGTGCCTCAGTTCCACATCTGCAAAATGGGTATATCTGTACTTCCCTACCTCACAAGGGTGTTGTGCAGATCAATAGATTACAGATTGTGAGGTGCTCAGATACTTAAGTAAAGAGGGTCATAGATGTACCAAGGACAGACAGGTCCAATGGAGTTGTTCACCATTTTTTCTGAGTGAGACGATCTGAGATTGAGCTGTCAGGGGCAGGGACTGTATTTGTTTTCTTTCCTGGTTCCGTGCCTAGTACAATCCCTGGGGCAGAAGGACTCCCTGCTGCCAAAGACCTGGAGCGGAAGAAGCTCCGGGGGCCTGGGCCCCATGAGAGTTTTCCGAGCCCCCAGAGCGAGTGAAGGACCTCGCTCAAGGGGCCCCGAAAAACTCTCATGGGGGCCCCTGTGCGGCCCGGGTCAAATTGCCCCACTTGCCCAACCCCTCTGGGTGGCCCTGTTTGCCCACCCTCAGAACTGCTATTGAGCGCCTCACCGCTCTGATGGTTAGAAACCTTCTTCTAATTTCCAGCCTGAATTTGTTCATGGCCAGTTTATATCCATTTTTTATCTTACCAATGGTTGTCCTTTAGCTTAAATAGCCCTTCACTCTCCCTGGTATTTATGTCCCAATGTATTTAGAGAGAGCAATCATATCCTCTCTCTACCTTCTTATTGCTAGACTGAACAAGCCAACCTCTTCCAGTCTTCTCTCATAAGATAGGCCCTTCAGTGCCCTGATCATCTGAGTAGCTTTCTTTGCACCTGTTCCAGTTAAATTCATCATTCTGGGACACGGGTGACCAGAACTGCATACAGTATTCCAAATGAGGTCTTACCATTGCCTTGTACAGTGATATTCAAAGGCTCTGGGGTATTTCATGAACTATTTGGTTTCCTACAATTTTTCTCAGTGATTCTAACCATAAAAAAATCACTGGAAAAAAAAATAATAGACTTTCGATCTGGTCCATAAAGCCTTTTTTAAAGTCAATGGAACGGTTCCTACTCACTTTAATGAGTTTTGGATTAGGCCCCATACACGCCCATGCACAACATTTCACACCTTCTTTATTGAGTATAGAGACGCACAAAAGAGCAGAAATGGAAAAGGGCATATTCCTTCTTTCATTCTCCTTTAACTAAACTTTGTGGTATTTTTAAAATGCAGAGATTGAATGTTCATGCATCACTGCACAACTATTAAAATAAAATTTGACAGTAGTATCCATGGGAGTTCGATGATAAATGCCCCTCTTTGTATAACTACTAACCCCATTGAACACACAAAAACATGAAACGTGATTATTTCTCTAATAATTTGAATGTTTAATATTTTTGTCAAGCACTTTTAAGATAAAGAGCCATCATGTGAAATATTTTTTGGATAGTGTGTAATATAAACATACTTATTTCCACTCCACCCAAATCCACTCCATTCTCCCGCAAAAAGCAAGGCCTTTCCAGCCCTTTCAAGAGTAAGTGATGATGGCTGGAGGTTCTCTAATCTCTTGCCATTTACATGCAAGTCCACGCAGACACTCAGGATGGAAAGTCATAACACACAATTCTGATAGCTAGAGGACTTTCTAGATATGAAGCACATTGAGTGTGTGTAGATGTATTCCAGGCAGCAAAATCCAGCCTTCCACGGAACACTTATTTTATCATCTTCATCCTCACCCCTAATGAGTGTGACTGCAGTTTTTTCAGTAATACTTTAAAAGAGTGGTTCCAAATTCTTAATCACAGCTGTAGCCAGACCCTGCTTGCATTAGTATACAAGGATTTGGCCTCGGGTGGAATATCATAGAATCTATGTGATTAAAGTATTTTAACATTTCTTTCACATTCAGAAAAAAATTATTTTGTGTTATATTTCCACAGCACAATCTTGAAATTCTTGATCCTGTGACTAGCCCCTGCCAGAATAGCACCAGGACCTATTCTGCAATGGCAGTAGCCAAAAATACCTTGCACATTCAGTCACTAAAATGTCCATTAATGGGAACATTAAGATTGGGATTTAGAATCAGAAAAGTGCAGTGAACTCAGAACAATAATTTGCACAGCACTCTTAATTATGTCCTCTTAGGTGTATACATTAAGTAAGACTGTAAGAGCTTTCATTACATGAAAATATATAACAATGGGAATTATCGTTATCGTGACACATTATAGATTTGGAATGCATTACATGACACAGATTACATTACACATATTTTATTACAAATCTAGAGTAACTATGTGGAGCTGTAGACATTTGTCATAAACATTGTGTAAAGGGAGTTAATACGGACAGGTGGACAGAGCATTAGCTGAACAGTAGGAACTCCAGCGTTCTAGAGTTTTATGCTGGTAAATGTCACACACCAAGTTCTTTGCTGGTGTCACCCCTCTGCCAAGCAGTAGCAGATGCCTGGGCCATTTAGTTGGGCTTGCCATTGAAAGCGAAATCAGTGATGCATAGTGCTGCAAGACACAGCGCTGTAAAGCCTCAGTGTAATCAGGGCGGCAGCGCTGGGAGCACAGCTCCCAGCACTGCAAGCTATACCTGTAGAGGATGTGGAGTACGTGCAGCGCTGGGACCACACTCACACTTCAAAGCAGCAGCGCTTTGAAGTTTCAAGTGTAGCCATACCCCCAGAATGTGGAATTGCTTTGCAGCTACTGTCATGGCCCTGAGGCTCCAGGAAACAGGTGGCTGTAATGTAGCTTAGCTGTGAGGTGAGAGGATGGGGGGGATCCCCAGAGCAGCAGGTTCTCTGACATGCCCTTGCCCGCAGGCACACAGGAAGCCAGCACTGATGTGAGTTCCATATTTTCTCCCTGCTCTGCCTTAATGCCCAGCCCAGCTACTCAGGATAAGATCTCTGCTGAAGATTTGACTCCTATTGACCTGGTAGTGAATGGGGGGCAGTAGTATGAGGATTTTTGGTCTCAATTCAGGAAAAACACTTCAAGCACATGAATCTCACTGCTTAAACTCATCCCTATTCAGGCAGAACTTAAGTCCCATTGATTCAGTAGAAATGAAACACATGCTTAATGCTGAAGTGCTTTCCTGACAAGTGATGCTTTCCTGAGTCAGAGGCATAACTCAAAAGCCCTTATACACTGCATCCTTGTTTTATTTTGCTGGTTATGCTTACAGCAAATAACCACATCTGAGATGCACTGGGTCTGTGGGATCAACTGTTTAATCAGCTGTGGCAAGAATGTAATTGTCTTTTGTTGTTAACTGTTGAACTATGAAAAGAAAGAGTAGTGTGTGTAATTTGCAAGCTCCACATGAGTAGCTTCCCCACCCCCACCTCGCCCCCTGCACATACACACAGTGGACCAGTGCTCAAAATAACTGACATACTTTGCAAGCAAAGTGTTTTACTGTTCTTGCCAGAGTTTGTATTTTCAGGTTGCAGCAGTAATTGCATTGTGGATTAAAAAATGTTTCTTTTATTGTCTCTATTAACAACAAAAATTCCAGCTCTGTGACAAGTCACCTAGTACATAAAATTTCTATGGCCCCAAAAATATTCACTGTTTGACCATTTTTTAAGCAAAAGATTGCTGAAAACATTTTCAAAATTTTTCATTCAAAATGTTGTGGGGGGAACTCTTTAACTTTTCCCCCGACAGAAGAAAAAAGGGAGAGAATGAGAATCCTAAATATTCTTTCCCCCCATAAAATACAATAGAAACTTTTCAATGTTAAGAAAGCTGTTTTTTAAAGTTGATTAAAAGAAAACTTAAATTTCAACCAGCTGCAGTAGTAATATTGATCAGTTCTAGGTGTGGTGTGTGAGAGCCAGGCAGAAGTGTAAATCATATTATTCAACAGCTGTGCAATGCAGCAAAGTGAACTATTACAACAATAGTTAAGTCTTGTTAATTTACAATGGGGCATTTTTACATATAGATTGGTTTCAAAGATAGACTCTTTAGCCTGGAGGGAAAGATGACCTGTGATGAGACAGAATTGTGTTATAATTTGCCTACAACCATGATCTATCCAATGCTGACTAAGGACTATGGATTTGATGAATGTACTTTTGCAGCCGTTCTGGCTATTTTTTTATAACATTTCATGTAAGGCCATTTTTTCAGACAGAATACATTTTTTAAATAAATGAATTAATTACTATGGGCCACATTTTCCAAAGAGCTCTGGGTCTGATTTTCTTGGTGCTTAGCACCCACATCTGGCCAGATGTGCAGAAGAGTTCTGCTCCCTTTTAGGCACCAAAATGAGGACCAGGTAACCAGCAGCTCCCAACTGAACACTGAGGGCCAGATTTTTAAAAGTGCCCAGCACTCCCCATACACCGAATCTACTGGAAATCTGGCCCTTCATGGTACAGTTTTCCATGTGAGACTGTACTGTCCATTGCTTGCAATTTATTTTACCACAGAACCTACCACATGTGTAAATCTGGAATAACCCCACTCAAACTATACAGTTTATTTTGACCTAATGGAACTGTGAATTAGCTCTGACTGACAGGTTGTTTCACTCTGCTTAGGAGCAAAGTGTTGCAAAACTACTCAGTCTTTTAAGGTCTAACATCTTTCTTCAGCACTCAGATGTTTTTTTCTCTCCAGAGCACTGAGTAATCTCACAAAGGAACAAATGGCAACTGGTTATTGACAAGCACAATATAGTACATACGCCGGGGAATATAGCTGGAGGCAAAAAGTCCAGTGTATCTGTGACCTCGCTTTCATAAGAAGTCAGTTGTTGCAATGTTTGTGCATGTTTTTACAGTTTTTAATTAAAAGCTAGTGCTGGGCTAACCTCAAAGTGCTCTGAGCTTCCTAAATATTTTTATAACCTTACAACCTGAAGCTCTCTTTATTAATCTTTTCTGATTTTACCCAAACCTTTTCACCTTCCTTCTGGCAAAATGACGTTAGATTTAATCCATAACCCCACCCAGTTCTATTCACATACCACCACTCCCCTTCCCAATAACTACTGGCATAATTGTATCACGCTCATTTTAACCACATGTCATTTCCAGCAACCACATCAATATGTATCTATAGCTCATAATCACTGAACACAGAGCTGTGGTCCCCTGCTGATCATTCCTTTATCCTTTTTACTTTATCTTGATTTCCTATACATACCTTTAAAATCTTCAGGTTTGGTTCAGATAGATAGTTATTTTTTTTCTCACATTGTTTTGCATCTCCTGTAACAGATGCAAAATCTTGAAGAACGTCCATGGTACCTTGAAATAAAGATAATGGTTTTTTTGTCGCATTACAGGTGTGATGGGTCCCTCTTCCATTAGCTCAGTCAATCCTAATTTAAATAAATGTGACAAAATAGAATATTGTTAGGGGTTGCAGGGATTAATATTGAGCAGTGTTTCAAGTGGCATGATCTGTCTATGTACTCTATCCACCTATCGATATTGTAGTGACTGAGCATTCTTTCAAAACACAGTGAGCAGATCAAAATGTCCTTTACAGCGTTTTCAGTAACTGCTGTATCCACAACAACCTCTTGAAATAGTAAACCTATGACAAGTCCTGGGGCTGGCTTTTTCCCCTCTTGCAAATCACAACTCAAATTTAGGGAAAAAGCTAAAAATCAGAAATGATAAATGTCTTGCCTTTTTGCACAACCTCTTTTCTAAGTGTATTTTCAATGGTCCCAAGCAAGCCAAACAGATTATTCCTGTTGTTTGTTTAGTTATGTCTCATTCCGTGACATCTCTGGCTTGACATCTCTATCTAATAAATCTGTGACTGTTTGTTTGTCTAGTCCAATTTTTTAAAATGCATTCAATCTTTTGCAACATAGGATATCATGAATGCAATGGCAAGAATCAACAAGAGCAAGATTTAGTTCAGGAGTGGTGAGGATAGGTATATGAAACCAGTGGGTGGTCTTTCTTTAAGCTTTAGAAATCTACTGAGGACTCTGATCATTGTACTGGCCCCATCACATACTTGGGAAACAAATATCGTCTGAGGCTCAGAAATGTCTCTCTCTTTTGATATGACACTAGGCACTATATAAACCTCTAACTTCCAGATCAAAAACTTTGACAAAATGCAGGCACATTTCTACTTGCCTACGTTCATGTGTGTATTTGAAACAAATACTAATTCATTCCCTACACAGAGATGCCCCAGGAGTTATCAGGGAAAATGAAGGTATTTTGGTTGGTCTTTTTCCTTCTCTCCCATTACAACATCACTAATAATGGTGCTACAGACCTGGATGAATAAATATATTTCATGATTTATGTACTAAGTATGTGGTATTGGATAGCACAGAAACATGCCATGCAAGAGAGCTGTTAGTCTTTTCCATGTCACTTTGAAATCACCATGGTTATGCTTGGATTTCCCTCTTTTGGGCTCACAGATAAGTAATCTAAGCCTTTAATATGAAACTCAATTGATTTAAAACTCATCCAACGAATCTATTTCCTTTTGTGTCAAACTTCAACCTTACTCAGTTTTACCAGCTGTTACCCCTTCTGCCATTCTAGTGAAGAGCTAATTTCTGGCTTAGTTTCTCACTGTGTAAATTCCTTAAATACAAATGCTACATCAGAATGTCTCTGGCCAAGAATGAAACAACTCTCTGCTAAACTGAAAGGGCTCTGTTGCTCACAGCTGTGTTCAAGCCAACAAAGCTCTTTGTATCTGGGAGGATTAAAACCTCTGTCTTTTCTAGCCCAATTCCTAACATATTCATGATGGGTTCCCACCAGGGTGCTGCCTGGAACTGAGGTACCGCTCAGCCCTGCAGCTCACCAGACTGGGCTCCCTCTCACACTGTGATGCTGTGACAAGCTGCAGACCTGCTCCTGGTCCTACATTCCACCAGCATTCACACTGGTAGGGACACACCCAGCTTCAGTTACATGCAGGCTCTCTGACCAGCCACTGAATGAACCAACAATAGAGATGCCACAGCCAAGACAACCCCCAGCTCCCCAGGCACCCCCTACTGGAATTTAAACCCAAAATTATACCGTCTTGCACTGCACAGGGAACTACACAGCACAAGGTGATACAATTCACCCCTCTCTCAATGTGGAAAGGAAATGCAACGTCCCCCAGCCCCGCCCCGAGCTAAGATTTCCAAGCACTTCACTCCAAGTCACTGGTTTAGGTAGACCAAAACAAGTTTATTAACTACAAAAGTAGATTTTAAGTGATTACAGGGGATAGCAAACAGATCAAAGCAGATTAAACAAAAATGCAAACTAAACTTAACATACTAGATAGATTGGATAGGAATTAGCAGTTTCTCACCCTGAGGGCTTGGCTACATTAGAAATTTCAAAGCGCTGCCCTGGCAGCGCTATGGGAGCGCTGCCGCAGCAGCGCTTTGAAGTGTGAGTGTAGTCAGAGCCGCAGCGCTAGGAGAGAGCTCTCCCAGCACTGCTTGTAAACCACATCCCTTACGGTGTAGAGTGCAGCGCTGGGAGATCCCAGCGCTGCCGCCCTGATTACACTGACACTTTACACCGCTGCATCTTGCAGCACTCAGGGGGGTGTTTTTTCACACCCCTGAGCGCGAAAGTTGCAGCGCTGTAAAGTGCCAATGTAGCCAAGCCCTCAGTGATCGTACAAGCAGGTATTGCAGATCCTTATGACACAAGTTGCATTTTCTTTGAAGCTTGGGTTTCCCAGGTTTTCACACAAGGTTAGAAATCCCTTCATCCTGGGTCCAGCACTTTCCCAAGTTCAGTCTTTGTTCTGCAGGTGTTTCCAGGAGTCCTCTTGTGTGGGGAGTGAAAAACAACAGATGATGTCACTCCCTGTCTTATATAGCTTTAGCATATGGCGGGAACCCTTTGTTTTAAACTTGGTTCCCAGACCAGTTTGTGGAAAAATAATGACATCCCAAAATAGAGTCGAGAGTCGTGTGGCCTGGTCACATGTCCTTGTGTACCTTGCTGAGTCATAGCAGCCATTACTTACAGGCTGTCTGGAACGTTCACAGGAAAGTTAAGTTGTTCCAGGGTCCATTGTCTTTGCTGATGCCCCTTCAGCATTGTCAGGCCTCGTCACTGTTGTACCTGAAAGGCTAATTATGGGTGTCACCCAGTGTAAGCACTTTTGAAATATAGATATATAGTCAATATTCATAACATCAGGTACAACAATAGTACGTGCATACTAATAGGATAATTGTATTCAGCAAATCATAACTTTTCCAACAACACCTCACATGACCCATCTTGTACAAAATGCATCATAATTATGCCATAATCATATCATAATAATATCACAGTGAAGAATATGAGGTGCAGTGTCACATACATATCTAGCATAATGATCTGACATGGACCTTCTGTATATCTTTAACCTCTATATCTCAGATACTTTGCTGACGTTAGTACTGCTGGCCATGAAGCACTGGAAGGCTCAGACCCACATGCCCACAGATTCTAGTTATGTCACTTAATGGACTACTGGAGTAAAATAGAGGATATATGGAGTCTTTTTTTTTTTTTTTTTACCAATGGGCCAATTGGTTTAAAGCTGTCGCTGGTTGGCAGTGAAGAAAACTTATCAGCATCTGTGATGAACTGGGAAATAGCTGTATTGTTTTTTATGAATATAATATATGCCTCTGGGTGTTGGTTTAGGATGGTTATTTACTATGAAGTCAAATCAGAAGGGTTGTTATAGGAACCAAGCAGGAAAAGTATGATAATGACACAGATAATGTCCTGGAGGAAATAACGGGGAAGCTGTTTATTGGGAAATAATCTCTATCTGGTCCCAGGCAAACTGCAATTGGTTTACTCTTCCCAAGGCAAAGCCTAGAATCTAAAGGAGGATACTAAACATTACAGGACTCTGGGCCTAGAAAAGGGTGGAGGTTGAGTGAGTGGCCAGGGAGTGTCAGCAGGAGCTGACAGGCTGGCAAGGATGTTCCTGACAGCAAGCACATGCTATAGTAGAACGGGGGGTCAGCGGGGCTTAGAGGAGCTTACAAAAGCCAAAAATTAATGTGTAAGTAAGACCCATACACATAGGCCTCTTACTGTTTTTGCCCTTTGCTGCACATGCTTTGTACCTTTGGGGTGAATGAATATAATACTGTTTTGAAGCTGCTGTTTCTGAGTCACTTTAATCCCATCGCTAGGCATGGTCCGCAGAGTGAAAGGGCTTGCGGGTTCCAGACACTGTTGAGCCTGTCTCATTAACTCAACTGGGAAATGGTGGGAGGTAGGTGATGCCCAAAAACCCAGTCCCAGAGTGAGTGAATGATATAGGTCCGCACAGAGTGAGATGCAGGAAACCAGGCCTGTTACCGACAGGATACACTCAAGGAGTTATGGGGTACAAATTGCGATCCTCTGGGTAACTGAGACACCATCTGATGGGTGCTTGATGGTCTGTGTGAACTTAATAGCTTCTATCCAATTGCTAGAGGACAAGTGTCCACATTGCACAAAATACCAGCCCAAGTGGCTCTAATTTGAAAACCTTGCTTGTCATCTCAGCAAGGAAGTCTAGAACTGAAAGGACCACGGAAAGTGAACTGGCACACAAAGAAATGGTTTCTTCCTGTTCTGGGTTGAGACATGGTGGTGGGGAAATATTGAAAAGCCAGCCCTTTTGCTGTGCTGTACCTGGAGGACCACTGATGCCCATCTTTCATCAGAGAGAGTGTGAGTTTGTGATGCTGGCAAACCAGGTGCCAGCTCTGGCCAAGGCTGTAGGTGTTAGCTAAGAACTGACAAATCATAGCTGGAAATCAAACCAGCTCACCTGTATGTTAGTTTTGTTCAAAATGAGTATTAGGTTTATAAGAACATAACATATGCAGTGTTTATGAAATGCTTATAAATTACTGCGTGCATTCATCTCGCTTGTAACGTCTGTATTCCATGCTACAAGGTAAAATATAAGTTTGTAAAAATGCCTGCTCTGAACTTGTAAACTCGGAGGGGAAGAGTGGATCTCCCCACCCATCCAGAAGAAAAATCAAAATTAAGTGGGTCATCCCAAGACAAAAGATTTGTTAATTGCCCCATCCACCCATTGAGCAGTAGGTGCAGAAGTCCATATCCCATCTATTTAAATGCTACAAGAGAGAAATAAAAATATCTAACATGAAGATTTTTCATCTCTTTGTTCTTTAGACTTCTACAAGAGCTGGAGCTAAGAAACAAAATGCACAGATCCCTAGAGTCAACCTAGGTTAAGCCCTAAAAAGACATTCAGTGCTAACAGATCACTACATCTCTGTCCTCTTTTGAATCAGAGACTGAAATTCACTTGTATATACGTGCTTTAACCTGTAAATAACTCTTATTTCTTTTTCCTTTTTTCTTTTTAATAAACTTTCAATTAGTTTATTATAGGATTGGCTACAATCAATGTCTTTGGCGTGAGATCTAAGGTACAAATTGACGTGGGGTAAGTGACTGGTCTCTTGGGACTAGGAGCAACTTGAATATTTTGTGTTTTTTGGTGTAAGTGACCATTTATCACAAGTCCAGCTTGCCTGGATGTCAAGATAGGACTAGAGAGCCCAAGGTGACTGTCTGTGACTCTGTGGTAAGACTGTTGCAGTGACCTAGGAGTTCACATTTGTTACTGGTTCGATGAAATCTGATTATAGAACATACCACCCATCCGAGGTGTCTGCCCTGTTTCTGACAGCCTGCCCTGAGGTTGGCGCACTTGGTTGTGAACCACTGCAGACAGCATGCCAAAGATAAAGAAAAAACTGTTAAAAACAATGCAGATAAGACTGTTGGCAGGCAGTAATGCCTCTGTTTTGCCATGTAGCAGGCAAGCAACCCACTCATTCCCATCCAACTGTGCCTGCTCTCGCATGCTGCTTCCTCCTCCTTCTTCTTCTCCTCTATTCTGTGTATTGTGGTAGCACCTAGAAGCCCCAGTCATGGACCAGGACCCCATTGCACCATGTACCATACCAAGACAGGACAGAGACAATCCCTGCCCTAGTTTTCCAGTTACAATTCACTCTCTTCTGGCCCTGCATCATGTAACTTAAACCAGCTAATGCTCACTTATCAACTTGTAACTGCCTTTTACATCTCTTAATTCATCCATCTCTCTCCTCTACCTCCAGCTCTGCTTCTTTCCCTTTCCTGGCACATTGGCCAGTGTTGTTTTAGTAATGATGCAACTCAATCTTCTTAGGTCATTTACAAGACAGCTCATCTAAGTAACTTCCCTTTGTCGATAAACTTATGTCTTGCTGACCTGTGTTTCTATTTGATTATTTGACATACTTTGATGTTAGAGCCATTTTCTCTGCCAGAAAACTTTCTCAAAGTAGCTGTGATGAAATATACAGTAGCAGTTTTACGCAAGTCATTAGTCATTTCCTCAAAATCAGTGTAGCCTAGGGGTTGATAGTACATTGCCCTGCTACTATCCACGGTACAAGGAGTGCAACATCCAGGAAAGAGCTCCTTCTTCTTGATACCAGGGGGATCATTCTTCCCACCCAGGACACAAATAACTGAAGTTTTACTGAATTACTCATATCCTGTGAGAAGAGAGTCAGGACCCAAATTACTGGAAAAACAGAAGTGGAGACACCTTCTGACTGATCTGTCCAAGGTATTACAGAACACCGAGGGATGAGACACTTTCAAACTGTTTATTGCTCTGTAGATCGCTAGCAAAGATGAATGTACTGGGGCAGAAATCACTGTTCTTTACCCATATGCCTTATCTTAGTTTATTAAAGTACATTGTTGAGTTAGGAAACCATCAGGCCCTGGTAATGCTCCTTTCCAAGTGGTCTTAGACAGGCTCTGGTAATGCTCCTTTCCAAGTGGTCTTATTTTCTGACCCATATTTCTCTTTCAATGCTGTGCAGGTGTAGCACACTTGGAGAAGATCAAAGACCGAGCTGTAGGTCCAGACTCAATGTAACATAGAAGAAGAATTATAGCTTCATCCTGAAGAGACTTGGGCCACCTAATGCACATGGAGATGGAAATTATCCCTGTCTGCAACACCCCTTCTTTCCATCTGTGACCTTGAGTCTTAAATGGGGCATTTGTGAGGTGCACCTGAGACAAAGGCAGTAAGCAAAATGGGTTCTTCTTGATTCTTCCAGATTTGTGTGGTTTCTTTGCCAGAAAAATATTGCTTGTAGATTCACTGACATCCATGCTTTGCATGTTTTTTATAAGAGCCTGTGTTGTCTTTACAGTATTTGGTGCTTTAGATCCAGTCTACTTAGCTAACCTGCTGCTTCCGTTTGCCGCCAGGAGACCCCAGGACAAGGCAGTCACTGTGTTATTCATTCTGCTTGGGGAGCTTCAAGAGAACGCTGCAGACATGTCCTCACAGGAGCTCTTATATCTGTGTGGTGTATCCCTTTCGATGCCTGTATTGCGGTGGTCTGGGAAACCTACAAAGAAGGGGAAAAGATTATCTTCATGTGATATTTCCATTGAATGTGTGCTTTTGGCTGCCATCGAAAGAAATGTCTCTTTATCTTTTTTGTTGCTTTGTCTTGGAAAGACTTCAAAAAAAATCAGAGAAGGTCTATGTTGTTAGTGAAAGCACCTTTTCTGGTTTCTTTTCCATATGCTTGTGGTTTTTTTTTCTTGGGTTCTTTTAGCCAGTATAGTACAGTAAAGCTCTAATGGCTGTAAAGGTGGAAGCACCTTACCTAGATTTCACTTGTAAGAGAACTCAGCACTTGGTACAATGCCCACTGACCTCATTGGAAAAATTCCCATTGATTTCAACAGACCCTTGGATCAGGTCCTTACCACACACACAAAAAAGCCCAAATCTTTTATCGTGTTCCCAGAGCTCAGGCTCTAGTGTTTACAGAAGCTGGAAGAACATTCTCAGGCAATTTCTGGTGGGTATTTTTAGCCAATTTCTTGACAGTTCTTATACCTTATACTGCTACAGCACCCACCTTTTAAATTGAATTTGGTATATACTTATTGCAGGTATCCAACCATGGATAACACGTGTTTCACCTTTCTAGGTCTCATTGGGTATGGCTACACTGTAATTAGACATCCATGGCTGGCCCATGCCAGCTGGCTTGGGCTAAGGGGATCTTTAATTGTGGTGTAGACATTTGGGCTTGGACTGGAGCCTGGGATCTAGGACTCGGTGAGGTGGAAGGGTCTCAAAGCTCAGGCTGCAGCCCAAGCCTGAATGTCTACACTGCAATTAAGGAGTCCCTGCCATGCAAGCTTGAGTCAGCTGGCATGGGCCAGCCGTGGGTTTTTAGTTGCAGTGTAGACATACCCATTGAAGAGGATATAGCAAGTTCAACCAGTCACAATATATAACGCACACTCACAAAAGGCTAAACAAGAAAAGCCTTTTGCAATTCTTGCTAGCAAGGACAGGACTGCATTGGATAACCAGCTTTCTCTGTACCAGACAAGATGGCTGCACCATGCTGACAAGACCCAACAAGCCAAAACATGTTGCATAACCTGGCCCAGGTAAATCTACTGCATTTTAACAGCTACATGTTGTGGCAGTTTTGCAGTAGTTATAGGAATATCTAAATCTAAGCAGGGTGCCTTATTCAATATTAAAAGTGAACTAACTCCTTGTCTGACAATATTGCAGTGATGTTCTAACTCCTTTACAGTACTCTTCTTGCCATTTCTGGTCAGCATGCATGCTTCTTCCCGGGTATTATTCAGTTATCTTCATGGCTGTAATTATAGAGGAAGGAATGCCTCTGAAGGCTGGTGAAGACCACCTGTTTCACAAAACAGTTGTAATATGATCTACTTCAAAAGACCTCCCATCACTAGACTACAAGTTAATTTTTTTTAAAAAGAGGCTGTTATTTGTTGGTGGTAATTAAAAAAATTCACACCTCTACCAGAAGCAAAGACTATTTGATTTTCCATTCAGTCCCATTCAGTTAAA
Organism: Chelonoidis abingdonii; assembly: GCF_003597395.2. NCBI lineage: Eukaryota > Metazoa > Chordata > Testudines > Testudinidae > Chelonoidis > Chelonoidis abingdonii. Next base: position 14,403,297 of record NC_133775.1, read on the forward strand.
CTCAAAGTGCCCTGTTTAACTCTTCTTCTTCTGAAACTTTTAAACATTTATAAGGGAAAGAGACAAAAGATGTTTCTTGAGCACTATAATTATATTCTGTATGCTTTTGGAACTCTTAGCTATACCGGTATATTATAAAATAATGCTTAGTCTCAAAGCTCGTTACCATTGTAAAAAGGCATTTTCTGCACAGACAAAGGACGAGTGCTCTGTTAAATTTCTGTTGCCTACTTGTGAATATTTTACTTCCTGGACATCTATGACCTAAATCTAAATTGTGTGAATGTTATAGCACTGTCAAGAGGCCTTTAAGTGGAAGTAAGTTACATTTCAAGCCCAAAAGATGTGAAGGAAGCTTGTTGCACATGAGAATTAGAGCTCTATTGTTGCATATAATAAGAACTCAGATGGAACGTTTTTCTGCCAATAATTCAACAGAAAATGTCAATTTGTCTATGAAAAACAGTGTTAATGTTACATCCAGTTGTCAAGACATCATACATTTTCCTTTTTCTATACTCCACATGCCACACAACTCCTGGTGAAGTGAATGGGAGCAATGACTGTTCAGCGCCTCTGAAAAGCCAGGCCTCTGGGTTTTCTATTTAAGCAAAGAATGACAGATGCTTCTCCTTTTTTTATTAGATAAGGTTTGCAATTCCTTATCCTAATTCCTTCAGTGTGCCTTTCCCTCAAAAATGCAGTTCTTACTGCAGCTTCTTCTTTGGTCTCTATTCAAAGCCAAGTTTCCATAATTCTGTCTCCCCACCCCGCACCCGTCCCCATGCTCAGTCTGGTTTTGAATTAATCCTATGCCTGTCCCTTTTAGATGGTTTTGTGAATTCTCTCTTGTAATTCTGGGAGTGTTCTGCTTTCCAAATCACTCTGAATGATAGTCAGGATTAGCAGAATTGACTTGGAGGCCAGCAAAACACTCTGTAAGGTTAGAGGTTTTGTATCTTCTTCTATAATTTCTAGTATTGTATTTTTCCACTGTGCAGTATAGGTCCCAGTCTTGCAGTCATGACTAAACTCTTGATAGAAATGATTGGTAGTTTTGCTTGATTATGGGCCAACGACTACTAGATGGGAACTAGGATCATTTTGATGAAATGTTTTTTAGATTGTTTTAGAATCCAGTTATCTAATTTCATTACTAGAGATGGAATAATGTTGAAAATGCCAAGAGAAAAATTTGCAGTGCTGCGAAGGTGGATGAGTCAGTGAATGTCCAAAAAAAAAAAGAGTGCTTGATGCTCCATCTAATATCAAAATAATAACAGGTCAAACTATGAAATTAGCAGTTGGAGGATTGTGAAATCATCAAAGGAAATACCTCTTCAATCATCTTATTATCAGACTGTGGAACTCATTGTCACAGGAGGTCATTCTGAGAAATAATATGGACCAACTTTTGCAATCTTTATTCAGGAAAAGCTTCCATTTCTCAGAGTAAATACTGCAGGATTTGACTCTGTGACTGAAATTAAGGCAGGGCTGGATGATTATAAGGCCTCTAATAACATTTTGTAGATACACATGCTAACATAAGGATGCTCACATGCTTTGTTTCTGAGACAGGATGGCTGTCTATGAGGTCAAGCAGGAATATTTTCTCTTGAAACATTCCACATCAGGCTAGATGCATTGAAAATGACTGATGGTCACCATGTCCTGAAGCACCAAGTATTGTCCCCTCCTGGAGTCACTGGTGGATTAAATCTAAATGGGGTCCTGAATCCAATCCATCTGACAGGCTTCCATCACAACAAATCAAAGTTCCCTGTCTCCCACAAAAGCACTTCTCACTCCTGTTCATGTTCCATCTGATCCTAATGAAAACCTCATTTTCTAGCTTTGGAGGGTATTAATTAATGACTAGTAGACAAGCCTTTCAGTCTCTGTGGCAGACACCAGCTGTCTCTCAGAATGTGGGTCTATCCAGGCATTACTTCATCATGGGTCAAAGTGTCTCCTCCTAATCCAAAACTCACATTTGTGACTCCATAGATACTACCCTCATCCATCACTCATTGGAGGTAAATGTCTGATGAACCAGTGAACTCGCTTGATGGCTCCCTATGTGGTGAAATCAGCAAGATTTATGCCAGATTCTGCACATTGCATTTCACGGGCTTCAGCATATAGATACAGATTTTCAAATATGCACGGCCTGTAAACATGGTCCATGCTTCTTCACTCACACTTATATATGTTCCCACAACATGCCTCATTGTGACTTATAGGACGAAATGGAATTGGTCATTTTATTTTTTTCATTCACTTTATTCCCCTGGATATAATTTAGTCCAGACTATGGGTTGGGAATTATTCATAGCTAAAGTTTACCCATGTATGTTCTCATTTTATATAGGAATGGCTATCTGTACAATAATTGAGTAGAAATGTGAATCATCTTCTCTTACTCCAGATTCATAAATGAAACATCATCCTACAGCTCATTAGATGTAATTGCATCTGAAACATTGATGGGGCTGAAGAGAAGAGTTTAACAAATGAAGATGATTATCAGGATTTTGCAACAGAAATGACCCATCATTCACTTCTGATTTCAAGTTGTTTGGAGCTGTCATAAAGCTGGCCGTAAGGTTCAGAGTAATTAACTGTAGAACCCCATTCACACACCATTGCAGATGCATCAAAGGCAAAGGACTTGCCAAACAATCGGGTACTGACACCTTTCTATTGGCTGAAAATCAACTCACAGACATTATTTCACATCAGTTCAGTTGTATCTTGAGCTCATTATATTGGCTCAGGATCTGCTTTTTTCCAGACTTACCACAAAAGTAACTTGTGTGCAGCTAAAGCTGTCTCTGTGGAGACATGTCACATCACAATCGGGCAGGTCACATGGATGAAGTGTCCATAGGGATGTAAGAATCTTGGCAAATGAGCAGCAATTATACGTTTTAGCACAGAATTTATTCCAAATTATGAAGATCTAAAGTAAGCCCTAAAAGTGTACCACTACATTTTAAAGCACACTAAAAATGTTCAGAAAAGTTCACAAAACCATAAAAGGCAACAAAAGGTGTTTTACTAAGTCAAATATTTTACATTTTCTCTTGGGTCCTGAAAAAGAAAATCACTTTAAAGAAATCTCTCACTTGCAGTCCCGCTGACTGACTCTTTTTATAGCAATGTTTCCCTTTTAACTGGATGAACTTTCCCTCTCTCATTCTCTTTCTCTCTAGACTCCAGGGAGAGACCACTATGCATCATGGGAGATGTAATTCAGCTGCAGAGAATAGTCCATGGGAGAGAATGGGGGAATGAGGGACCCAGAATTACAACTGCCAAGAGGCACCTTGGTGGCTCAGGTGACTTCGTAGATTACTGTTGACCTGACTTTAAACGAAAACCATTTTAATTATCAGACAAAATCTAATATCCAAGTAGTGAAATGTCCCGGGGGACATGTCATTTTTTATTGGGCTCTACTTATTTCTAACTGGAATACTCACATGGCTTCATCCTTTCAGGGTTTTGGATGGTTGTGTTAACACAATATCATTTTTCGGGTTATGTTTATAGCTTGTTTTTTGTATTTCTTGTGGAATTATAACATCAAGGGCAAATGAAGAACAATGCTGATGGGAGAAAGGATGTAGGCTCTCTTAAATCAAGAGTGGATGTCTTTCTAAAATACATGCTGTAGCACAAACAGAAGTTATGGTCTCGATGCAAGAATTAGTTGTTGAAATTCTGTGGCCTGTGTTATGTAGGAGGTCCAATCTTAATGGTCCCTTCTGACCTTAAAATCAATGAATCTACGTATCTCATGAAACTAAAGCCTCTCTTTTTGTATTGTAAATTGAAGCCAAACATCAGTTGCCAATTTTCTAGATGGACTACTCTCTCCTTGCCAATATGGTTTATGAAACTTACCTCCCACAAACATCATTATGGATCTAATCCAAAACTCACTGAAATCAATGGGACTCTTTCCATTGCCTTTTAATGGTCTCTGGATCAGGCCTGTATACACAAAGACCCTGCTGAAAGGGTTTCAAGCCTGGGGCTTCTGCTGCTGCTTAATATATTGAACTTGACGGAGGTTTTCAATAATTGTTAAAATGGTAAAGAACAGAGAAAAAAATTGTAATACACCAAAACAATTGCTCTTGACCAATAATCTGGGTTTGATTATGGACTTTTGTAGGTTTTTTTGAAAACCAAATCTTTTTTTTTTTTTGTTTGCTTCAGAGACAACCATATAAAACATATTTCGTGTCCCCCTGAGCATTGCTCTCATTCCTTTTGTGCTCATTTTTGGTCACAAACTCAGTGGGAAGCAGCATAAACAAAGTTGTAACGTTCAAATATAAAAGAAAGGGTTGCTAATCAAATGGTGCCAATGTGGGTAAGTCTCTAGTAAATATTGGGTCTAGACAAAATGACTTAAATAAGAAACCAGCCCTGTTTCCTTGGGAAATACAAATGTAGATAACATTACTAGAACTAAGAAAAAGAAGAAAAAAAGCAAAAGCATTCTTGTTAGATTTGGATAATGGTTAATAGTGATATTTTTCACTCAGCTGGAGTTAATGGAGTCTTCAGCCTCATAGATTAGTAGCATCCAACATTTGAGTTGACAAGCTGTGCTTTGCCTTTGCTAGTTTTTAGAAAATTTTGAAGACCTCAGTGTCCCCAAACCTTCTGCAATCTTAAATCAAGCTGAATCTCCATGGGGATTCACACCATTCAGTGCAAAAAGTTAAAGTGAAAGTGAAATACCCTTATATCATTCAGAGAGCTTAGGCTAGATTCCCTGGCACAAAGGAGCTGGATTCTGGTCATACCTTTCAAGCTGAAAATTCCCCAGCAAGAGGAGCTCTCCTCTAGTGTAAAGCTGGCAGAAGTGACTCCAACTTATTCATCTCCTGTCCCCTGGCCAAAAGGAGTGTCAGGGGATCTTTGAAGAAGACAGGGGCCAGGCGCAGTTCTGTTGTTATCACCTGGCATGGCGTCCCTAAGGCCAATGTCAACTAACCCACAGAATCAAGAAGCCATAACTGACTCCCTGACATCCCTCTCCATCCCTTTCCATGCTCTAGAGCTGAGTGGATCCCAGAAACAGGAGAGATCTGCCCCAGTGTATTTAGTAAAGGGAAAGTATCTCCTGTCATTTTGCAAATAGGATTCATTGCTTAGCAGAAAGCCAGCTGCTGGAAATGTTGATGGGATATGCTTAGTGTCTGAGAGTTATCCTGTTGGATAGTTTAAACAGAGGGAGAGTTTAGATAATCTTGTAATATTATTCACTGGAGTCTTCAAAATGATCTTCAACACAAAGGATGGATACAGCACACCAGTTAGGCATAGTAAGCGAGTCGAAGTGCATTTTCTGTGTATTATTGATTCACTGGGGTGGAGTCACAAATTATCAACTTCAGCTGGCCGTTATTTCCCAAGGAATGATTTGTGCCACGCTCAGTTTTGCTATTATAAGGAAAGGGGTGGATTTTCCAGTATACTACAACTGCTTTGCACTACTCTGCTGATGCAAAGCATCTATTAACCCGGATTCACTGACCCCACATATTTCAAAAAGAAATGTTTTACTATCCCATCTCCATTCTTCGGTGGTTTCTTTGTTGGATTTTGTATGCATGCTATGCCTGATATTTACATCCAATTATGCATTTGCCTCCTGTGCCGGCTAATCTGATTGCACTGATACTATCTCAGATTATAATTTGTCTTGGAGTATTGAGTGCCAGCTTCTGCATACAGTAAACTCTAAATGGGAAAATCTGAGGCTAATTTCTAACATACAATAACAATGTTTCCCCAAACCAAAATAACATTTAAAAGAGAAAACAAAAAAGGTTATTCATGGGAAATAGAATGCAGAACTCTGTGTCAGTTGACTAAACAGGTTATATTTGATGGAGTAAAGGAAACAAGCACCACGAAAAGAAAATCTGCATGATTCCTGTGGTTAGTTAGATCTCCCACGGCTGGTGTCGTGGGTCTTTTCTCTCTGTTCCCAGAGCATCATCTCTCCTTCAGTTTACTTCCAAGGACGCATTCTGTTCTCTGTCTCTCTCTCTCTGCCAAAGGGCTCTGGAGATATTTTTGTTCCTAGTTAGGAAAGCATTAACATGGCTAATATTCAGCTTCTGCCTCCTTCAGTCTTCATGGCCAGGAACAGTTTAGTTACACACAAAGAACAAGGAGCTGGCTACACAAGGCGCACTCTTCCTTACCCCACCCATCTATGCTGGGATTGGGTGCCAGACCTCTGAAGCCAAGACTGCACAAGGTTACTGCTACTAGCACAAGCCTCTCCAAAGTGGGCTGGGGCCATGGCCTTGGTCCCTGCTTCCACAGGAGCTAGCTTTTTGAACTGGCTGCAGAAGAGCCATCACACTGCACTGTCCATACTTTTCCCAGAGCCTTGGGACACAAAAACCCAATGATGCTGGGGCACCTTCGTAGCACCCATAATGCAAGGCTGTGCCTTAAAGGCACAGTCGAGCTCTGGAGTGGTTGCAGTCGCATAATTTGATCTCTGTGTTTAATCGTGTCAAAAGTCTCTTTTCTCTGGGGTTTCCTTTGTTTATTAGCAGCTCCGGCAACTTTTATGAATGTTGGAGGTGAAGCTCATAACCCATCTGAATGGTAGGAATGGGCTGAGGGTGCGCTTTGCCTATTAAAGTACGCCAGTTAGGGAGGAACAATCTGTTGCAAAAGTACAACATGGGAAATGACTGCTAGGAAGCAGTACTGCGGAAAGGGATCTGGGCATCATAGTGGTCCACAAGCTAAATATGAGTCAACAGTGTAATGCTATTGCAAAAAGGGATGTTGTGATGTTATTGACATAATCTTGTACCGTATAGATCATTGTTGCAACCAAGGTCCAGCAGTGGCACCAAATCTGGTATAAAGGGGGGTCAAATAAGGTGTCTAAGATAAGGTTATGGTTTGCTGGTTATGATTATGCTGTTGGTATGCATGTATCATTTTTGTATTTAAAGTTTTGTATTTAAAGTATTGGCTCTATATTGCCTGTATTTCAAACTTATGCTGTGCTTCTGGGTAACACCCCAGACAAGTTGGTGTCAGCTCTGCCCATTAAGTACCATCAGCTATACAATTGACCCATCAGACACACCTTGTGACTCAGCAAGGTATTCAGGAACATGCCTATGGACAGAACTCTAAGGTTTTTTCTTGCTGTGTGCCCAAATGCTTGTCTTTGAAACAAAGAAAGAGAGGCCACATGACAAGAGACTATAAAAAACTGCTGCAGCTCCTCCATCTTGTCTTCAGTCCTGCTTCTTACCTCTGGAGGGACTTTGCTACAATTAATTGATCTTTGACTATTAGTGGTATATATGCCCAATGGTCTGTGATGGGATGTTAAATGAGGTGGGATCTGAGTTACTGCAGAGAATTCTTTCCTGGGTGTCTGGCTGGTGAGTCTTGCCCACATGCTCAGGGTTTAACTGATCGCCATCTGGGGTCAGAAGGAATATCCCAGGGAGATTGGGCAGAGGCCCTGGGGGGGTTCTCCTTCTCGGCATGTGGGCTATGGGTTCAACTGCTGGAGGATTCACTCTGCACTTGAAGTCTTTATCAACCATGATTGTGTGACGGGCTAGAGTACCTCTACAGACATAGGTTGTAGGGCCTTTGTACAGAAGTGGGTGGTGAGATCTGTGTGCCTGCACTGTGCAGAGAGGTCAGACATGGATGATCATGATATGGACCTTCTTACCTGAAAAGATATTTATTTCTGATTACTACAAAACAGAAGTTCTACACAAAGGACTCGATGACGCATCCAGCGTAATGTACTACCAGAGACCTTGAATTGGAACCTTAGTTTATTCTGTCACCTGCTAATAGCTTGAATCAGAGAACTTTTGGCCATTAACTCTGAATGTAATGATTCACTCAACCATTCTGAGCTCATCCTAATATCTATTCGCTTTATGAATAAACTTTAGATATTAGATTCTAAAGATTGGACAACAGTGTGAGATTTTGGTGTAATATGAGAACTCGATTGATATCTACTCTGGTGCTGAGGCTTGGTCTTTGGAATGAAGAGAACCTTTTTTTTTTACTAGGGTATTGGTTTCATAACCATTCATTCCATAATGAGTTGGCACGGTGGTGATTACTGGGAACTGGAGTGTCCTAAGGGAATTGCTGTGTACTTGTGTTGCCAGGAGGTAAAACGAATCTTACTCTGTTGGGGGCCGAGCCTTGGCCTGTAACTTATAGCAATGTGACCTGAACTGGCACTCTACACGTTGGGTCCTCACCAGAACACGAGCATTACCAAGCAGTTATTAGCAGGAAGTGTATTTGTAAAGCAAGACACAAAAGTAGTGTCTATCCCTCTAGCTCTAACTGCTAATAGGCGCCTCAGCTGAGTATTGTGTCCAGCTTCTGTTGCCTCATTCAGGAAGGAAGTGGAGAAATATGGAGAGAGTCCAGAGAAAAGCAAACAAAAATGATTAAAGGTCTAGAAATCATGACCTATGAGGGAAGATTGAAAAAATTGGGTTTCTTTAGTCTGGAAAAGAGAAGACTGAGAGGGGACATGACAACAGTTTTCAAGTACATAAAAGGTTGTTACACAGAGGAGGAAGAAAAAATGTTCTTCTTAACCTCTGAGGGTAGGACAAGAAGCAATGGGCTTAAATTGCAGCAAAAGAGGTTTAGGTTGGACATTAGGAAAAAATTCCTAACTGTCAGGGTGATTAAGCACTGGAATAAATTGCTTAGGGAGGTTGTGGAATCTCCATCACTGGAGATTTTTAAGAGCAGGTTAGACAGACACCTGTTAAGGATGGACTAGATAATACTTTGTCCTGCTATGAGTGCAGGGGACTGGACTAGACAACCTCTTGAGGTCCCTTCCAGTTCTATGATTCTATGATCATAACAATGAGTAAGCTGGTGGGTTATCTGACCAACCCAGGAAAGAACCAGTGCCACAACCAAGTCTGTTTTAGAGCCCCTTGCCTCTGGACACAATTCACTGTGCAAACACACAAACTCACGTACAACATCAAAGCAAAACAAGTCCCCTGACCAACATGAGCTACAGTGCCCAGAGGCTTTTCCCTGGCATCGCTCTGCCCTTAAATTCCATAGGCCAGACAGGGAGCCATTAACTATTTCCTGGCTGTTTCACCCTGTCACACAATGACAACTAGCAATTAGTGAAGCATTGCTTCTCCAACCTTTCAGAGTTTGGGTTCATTTCACTTTAAATAAGCATCCAGAAGTTCAGAGCTGAACTATCCAAAGCTCATTTTTCTACAGAATTTTCTTATGAGATTTCGAGCACCTCCACTTCTGGCCACAGCTGGAACTATCAAGAGAACAGCCTTTCTTGATGTATTTTGGCATGTGTGACTGAAAGCTAGCCAGAATTGGAAGTTAAAAAATCAAAATCAGGGGTTCTCAAACTTTTGTACTGGTGACTCCTTTCACACAGAAAGCCTCTGAGTGCGACCCCCCCTTATAAATTTAAAACACGTTTTTATATATTTAACACCATTATAAGTGCTGGATGCAAAGCGGAGTTTGGGGTGGAGGCTGACGGCTCACAACCGTCATGTAATAATCTCATGACCCCTGAGGGGTCCCGACCCCCCGTTTGAGAACCCCTGATCAAAATGTTTGCAAACATTACAAGATCTTTAGAAAAAGATTGGTTCAAATTTGGTTTGAAAACTAGATAAAGATTGAGGTATAGTCTGTGTTTTATTTTTGACCCAGTTGCACATGCTCGTCAGGAATCAATATTTCAGTTCATTTTGCAGACAGCAAACCTGAGGTCTGATTTTTTTTTCTCACAAAGTGATCTGCTACAGAAAGTAATAGAGAAAAGTTTATATTCTAGCAGCTCATTGCTGAGAGATCCAGACACAAACTTGTAATTCTTTCAAAAGGTGTTTCACTGAGAACTTTTTGTATTTGAAAAACTCAAGAAATGCATATAGCAAATTGTGCGGAATTAAATATCTTCCTTCTTATTTCTGCACTTGCAAAGAATCCTGGCCAGTCCTGCTTCCTGTAGGGAAAGCAATAATGCCCATAAAAGACCAGAGAGTGTCTGCTATATGCAACATATCTGCTTATTTATAACCAGAGAAAATGTACTGGATTTATTATGGTTGGTTTGGGAAATCTTTTTCTGTTCATTGCAGCTGAGTTTTGCTTCAACCATGTATGTTATGCAAGTGGAGTGCACCATAACAGCAAAAAGTACTTTTGTGGAGCTTTCTGCAGAGTTTTCCTGTAGCTTGACCCTGTGCAATCATGGTTTTTCTAGCCTTACAGAGATCTAATTGTTCCTAATTTCCTGTCAATAAATGATACAAGGTGTGGAATTGCACCCCAATGTTGACATTTCAATCTTTTGTCCATATTAATAGATGTTAAAAGCTTTTACAAATGCAAGTCCTTCAAGTTCTTGTAGGTTATATATATTTTAAAAGGCTATTGTGAGAGGGTAATTTCATTATTCATTCAGATTACTGGGGAATATTTGCGACCCTGAGTTCTTCTGTTATTCTGCTTTAGGAGATTTGATGGCAGAGAGCTCAGACCTCCTGAAGGCTTTTGTTAATGTTCGTCAAGGGATCTGTTTTATTACAATGGTGTTCTTTCCCAAATGAAAATTATAATGGTTTTCCATTGATTTTCATGTCATTCAGTTATATCTTCTAACCACTAGCATTAAAGTGCCAGTCACTGGATTTTTGGCAATAAACATTTTTAGAAGGCAAGCAGACTGAAACACTTATGTTCCAAAGTGGCACACAAATTGTATGCAACCCTGTGGAGTAGATTGCCAACAGATATGGAAAGAGACTTCAAATAAACAATAAAGGTTCGATGGTCCCTGGACCTACAAAGATGCAAGCAGAGAAATGCCACCTAGTGTAAAGCCTTACTTCACTTAGCTAATTCTCTGGGGCTTGTATGAATTGTTGTAGAAGAAGGTTGTAAGTGGAGGTACTTCACACATTGCAAAACAAAGGGCACACACCCAGGGGGATTGACTTTTTTACAGGAGAGGTCAACTGGTGATCCTACTTTTTCACATGCTTTTGTCATGGGTCTCTACTTAGCCATGTGCATATGAAAAATCCCCCTTTGCATGTATAAATGCAGTAAGTGTATGCACAAAAATAGGTGCACAAATTGCATGTGCAAAAAAACCCCACATGACTCGCTTTGAGCCAAATTCTTCCACCCTTACTCACTCTGAGTAGTACCCTACTCCAAGAGTACTCCAACTGAAATCAGTAGCACTGCTCGCACAGTAAGGTATGCTCAAAGTGAGTAATGGTAGCAGAATCTGGTTCCATCTGAAAATCAGACTTCAGGAGGCAATAGAAATTAACCATGCATCTTACTGCCTAAACACATCTAGTAATTATGAAATTCAATACGAACCTTTCCTTGTCTTAATTATTTTTTGTCTAGCCCTTAATTCTAAGGGTGGGGGAGAAAGCAGAACATAGGACATTAGCTGTAGAATACTCTTCCATTCATCTGGCTGTAGCTCTGAAATAACAGTTGTCATAACTCTAGACTACTATTGTTTACTACTGCCCTAACTGTGGGAAACAAATGTACTGTGGTTCCAAAATAACAGTCATCATAACTCTAGAATACTATTATTCACTGCTAGCCTAACCGTGGGAAGCAGTTTGACATAAAGAAAAAGCACCCAGTGTGAATGTGAAAGCCACCGAAGATATTTTGAGTTGTGTTAGATGGTAAGGACTAAGTGATGACTCCAGGCCAAGACCTACAGTGGGGGGAAATATGGATGTGCGCCACACTGTAGCATCAACCCCTGGAGCCATTTTACCTCAGGCAACAGCAATGCATTCTGAAGCTCAGTGGGAATGACTCCCCTGAACCAGCTTCTGACAGCAATAGGTCACCATACTCAAGGCCTACTCTGCTAGCAGAATGCTATGGCCCTTCCTCCTCCTTGCTCACTTTGGCAGTGCTAGCTGGAAGCCATGCTTATGCATTACGAAGCACTGTGATTGCTACTGTTCCCAGTCACAGCACAGGGGCATGAGGAATAAGGGAAAGCTCCTTATACCTACCCATTCTGCGCCTGTGCAGAGTTTAGTGACATCAACCACAAGATTCTTTGACCCAAGAGGTAACTATGGCTAATACCAAGATCAGGCCAAAATCTATCTTATGGAAGAAATTTCAATGTTCACCAAAGCATGAACTCTGTATCAACACATATAGTTACCCATCTACTGAGGTACCCTAGGTATGTCTACATAGCATTTTGAAGGGAGCAGGAATGGCCTATATCACAACAGTTTCAGACTAGTTCACAATCATTAATGAATGTCTCCACTCCTCTGAGTTAGGGAAATGTCTGTTCCCTCTTTTTATAGATGGGTAACTGAGGCACAAAGACAGTGACTTGGCCAAGGCCACATGCAGCAAGCCGGATATTGAACCCATATTTTCCAAGTCTCAGGCCAGTATCTTAACCAAAGATAATTCTTCCTCTGAATGTTCTCATTCAAAGTGCCTGGAGAACTTTCCATTCCTATGTCTTGTTTTTCTTCGGTGTAATAGGCTGAGTTTTGTTTCTCAAACTAACAATCTGAAGGGGATATGAAGTTACAGGAAACATTTCTTTTGACTTCTGATGATGCATTTAGAGATTTGCAAATGTGACTTTCCAGGCTGCTGAACAGGTTAAACTAGAGCCATTATTGATGTTTGATAAATCAGTTAAGATGCATTCGTTCGCATATACAGGCTACCTATTTAACATTACTCTAGATTTGAGTAATATTTCAGTGAATGACAATTTACTGCAATAATTGTTTTAGTAAGTGGTCTTTGTGCAGGTAAATGTTTCAATAAACAACCTTGTTCCAGATTTCAGTAAATATTACCAGAGAGAAGATTAAAAAATATGCATTGACTCACATGTATTTTTTTAAGCTAATCAGGCACTAACATTTAATTATTATGATAGCATTTTAACTTCAGTATTTTTCATTCAGCTTCATGGATTATTTTGCTAACAGAAAGTTACACTCTGTCCATTTCCCCCCTTTCTAAAATATTCCATTACACCCAATAATCCATTAATGTATCAGTATTATGGACCTATTCCTCCTTCTACTGAAATCTGGGATACACCTCCCATTGATTTCATTGACAGTGGGATTGGGCTATATATCACTTGACCCTAGTCTTATAGAATTGAACCTGTGATACATGACAGTAGTTTCTCTGTGAAAATCTATGTACTTTGCAATGTTTTCCTGAGACTGTATTTTTAATATAATTCAATTCATAACTGTTTTCCTGCATTTTATACTTGCATTGAACACTTTGAGTTAGTCAGTCTTTTAACTTCATTATTGGAGTTATATCAAGTTTCCTCTTTAAATAGCCCTCTTGTCTGTTTTGTATTACTTCCATGGGTTTGCAGGGTATCTTTATTTCAAATTGTCTGCTCTCTCCCCCTATTGGGACTACACATGTCTATGTCATGTTTAACTACCCCCTGCAACCTGTTAATATAGCATATGTTAATAATGGATTTGCAAAGATAAAAACCTTACAACAAAATAATACGCTTTTCATTATAAAATGGACCCTGAAAATAAAAAGCTCCTTGAAATGAAAAGTAAGTATGTCAAGAGAAGAAAAAATCTAGGTCACAGCTTTTCCCAATTTTTGTAATTTAATGCAGTCCGGAATAATTGCTGCACACATTCTTTGAGAATCAAGCCCTATAATGGTTATATTGCTCAATCTCTATTTTTGAATGTTCTTGGTACCGTACACTGTTCTGTTTTCCAAACAATTACACTTTAAAAATGCAAAGAAGTAAGTTGAAACAGAGTTCATCTAAATATTGAAAAGAAATGTAGCCGTCCATGTCAGTCTTCCACTCGCTAGTTTCCTTGGCTGAAATTCATTCCAGTGCTGAGGGCCTCTGAACCGAAGCCTCACTGAAACCTTAGAGTGAAATTTACTTGTAGGCAGAGGGCTAGTGTAGGGTCTATGCCTGAAGTTCCACTTAACATCCTATTTCATCAAATTGAGTTGTACTTAAGTGGTGCATAAGTTTTTTGCTGGGGTGAATTTCACCCTGTATGCAACTTCCATTGCAGTAAATAATTGTCTTGCACACGGAGCACTTTCAGGGATCATGCCCTTACTCTGTTATATCTAGAACATAAAGTTTTTTACAAGTGGTTTACAGAGTTAAAAACACTAATGTCTTTCAGGGCAATTCCATCATTACGTTGCAAGAGATTATGTGGAAACCAGATGTTTAATGAAATCTCCAAGTCTGACATGTATTTTGCAACCAATAATCCAATGAAAACGGACTGCCAGTAGTAACACTGCTATAGTTTAATGATAGGTGATGGAATGTTGGATCCTGATAGTATATAAAGACTACAAGAGGCAGTGAAGTATGCAAAAATCATATCAGCAAACATTTCCTTTACACACAAGAGTGATTCAGACTTTGATCTTTGTTCCTATTTTAAATCACCTGTCAGTTCAGGAATGCAGTGATGAAACATTGGCAGTGAGGCAGCAAGAATAATATCCCCAATCATCTTACTTTATAGATGAGAGGTGTGCAATGAATACCTTTTGTTTGGAGCAAGATTTTTTTTTTCTTTTTCTTTAGCATAATATTTCCTAGCTATAATGTGCCAGCTCATTGTACTTCAAATAACATATCAATAGATTTAGTTGTAATGGAAGAGATATGGAAAATAGGCCCAGAGAGTGCTTCTAAATTATTTGTAAGGAGAAGAAAGTATTTGTGTTAAAATCAGATGTCAAAAATTCTTCCCACAAAGAGTTGGCTTAACTATTCAAGAAGCTATAACCTAGCATTAAGCTAATAGATAATTTTCTTATCCTTAATGTAGTGGAGTGCTTGAAAATAGGTTGATACACTTTGAGATTAAAGAGCTTACTAAGAAATATGTTTGTCTGCCCCCAAACCTCCTAAAACTGTAATTGTGTCTGGTATCACAAACTAAACAGGGTCAATATTTGAATGGGAGACCAAGAAAAACCCAGGGTATTTCAGTTAATTTTTCCCTATGAGCAAGAAGGAGGCTGCAAATTTCCCCAGCTCATAGGCTCTCTAAATGTTCCCAGGCTCTGAGTACTTCGCCCTCCAGGGTAGGACCCAAGGGCAAGGAGGGCAGAGCTAGGCTTTCGCAGGGAGCAGGTGAGGATCTCCCTGGGGATCAGGGTCGGCTCCCCACATTGGCACAGTGCCACTGGGGGGGAGTCGGTGTTTGGAAGTGGCACCTGCGCCAGCCCTTTCATCCCCATCGTGCTGCGGGGTTTAGTTTCACTTTCCCTCACCCTAGGTGCAGGGAGTTGGAGGGCAAAGCTCATCTGAGCTCAGGACCACGTCCTGCTTCCCTCAACAGCTCCATCCCTTGGCCGCACTGGTCGCCGCGCCCAGCCAGCTGTCTCCTCCTTGCTCTGCTGCAGGCTCCCACTGATCATTCTGTGCGGCGCCCCTTGCTGTGGGGGCAGGTTTGTAATGGAGGCCTCGCTCCTGACCCTGCCTCACTTAGCTGACTCCCGTGATGCTGGACACGGCTTTTTGATGCCCCTAAATCTTGATCCCCTAGGCGGCCGCCTAGTTCTCCTTGTGGTTACATCGGCCCTGCCTGTTACTCTTTCCCAGCTTCTGGCAAACAGAGGCTAGGGACACCAATCCTGCCCATCCTGGCTAATAGCCATTGATGGACCTATCCTCCATGAATTTATCTAGTTCTTTTTTGAACCCTGTTATGGTCTTTGCCTTTACAACATCCTCTGGCAAGGAGTTCCACAGGTTGACTGTGCGTTGTGTGAAGAAATACTTCCTTTTATTTGTTTTAAACCTGCTGCCTATTAATTTCATCTGGCAACCCCAAGTCAGCGCTGCCTAGGGAGAGGCACGTGGGGCAATTTGCCTCAGGCCCCACAGGGGCCCCACGACCCCTGGCCTAGAATCCCTTCCCTGACTAGAGGAGCCTTTTTAATTTTTACTCACCCGGCGGCGGTCCAGGTCTTTGGCAGCACTTCAGCGGCAGGCCCTTCACTTGCTCTGGGTCTTCAGCGGCACTTTGACGGTGGGTCCTTCAGTGCTGCCGAAGACGTGGAGTGAGTGAAGGACCCGCTGCCACCGCCAATGACTCTGAGCGGCACCCAGTGAATACAAGCGCCACAGCAAGTGGTGCCTTTTTTATGTCTGCTCCCTCGCTTTGCCCCAGGCCCCCTGAATCCCCTGGGTGGCCCTGCCCCTAGTTCTTGAGCTAAGAGAAGTAGTAAACAACACTTCCTTGTCTACTTCCTCTTCACTAGTCAGGATTTTATAGAACTCAATCAAAGCTCCCCTTAGCCATCTCTTTTCAAAGCTGAAAAGTGCCAGTCTTATTAATCTCCTCATACGGAAGCTGTTCCATACCCCTAATCATTTTTGTTGCACTTTTCTGAACCTTTTCCAATTCCAATAGATCTTTTTTGAGATGGGGCGACCAATCTGCACACAGTATTCAAGATTTGGGCGTACCATGGATTTATAGAGAGACAACATGATATTTTCTGTCCTATTATCTATCTCTTTCTTAATTACGCCCAGCATTCTGTTTGCTTTTTTGCCTGCCACTGCACATTGAGTGGATGTTTTCAGAGAACTATCCACAATGACTCCAAGATCCCTTCCTTGAGTGGTAACAGCTAATTTAGATCCCAGCATTGTATATGTATAGTTGGGATTATGTTTTCCAGCTAAGGGTCTGGTTCTGACAAGTCCTATATAAATATGTTACAAAACTATTTATATCTAGGGAAAACTCTATTCTCGTGTGTAAAAAGTTGCATGTAGAATGTCCCTGTGTACTTAGCGTCAAACACAATATAAAGTTAAAGAACTTGAACTTTTAATTGAGATACTCTCCCTGGACCCAAATAACAATATTCAAAAGCCAACGTATATTGATTAGCTATGATTAGACTTACAGATGGCAAAATGAATATGGATGAATATGTCTCTTAGAGTCAAGTTTCCAATGCAAACACTTTTGTTTAAAAATATCTTTCCATGCATTTTTTTGCTTCCATGATTATTCTTGTCAGTAAATCTGTTTTAGTGCCTAAATGGAGGAGAAGGTTTTGCATAAACAGGCACAACATTTCTCATCATTAGTTCAGCCACCCAACTGAGTTATATTACCACACACAATTAAATTTCATAATGAAGAACTAAATCATTTTTTGTCAAATTTTAATCAAAATAAGTTGCTGGATAAGAGACATGTTGAGTGCTGAGCTATTTTGAAAATCTAATCCTTATTTAGCTGAAAAGGGAGCCCTGACCTAGCACTGGACTAGAATTGGTTTTCCTGTTTCTAAAAATTTTTCAAGAGTTCGAAATTTTTTCCCACCTAGATTCAGGATGAAAAGTTGGAATCTCAAAAATATTCATAAACCAAAAAAACAAATATTTTTTATTTCAGGTCAATCAAAACATTTCATTTAGCTAATTTCGTAGCATTGATTTGGATTTTGACCTTTTTTAAAAAATATTATAAATAGTTTACATTTAGAAATGAAAAGTTGCTTTGAGATGGAAAACAGATTTTTTTTTTCATTCAGAAACTATCAAAATGTTTCATTTTGGCAATTTTGAAACTTTTTCCTCAGTCTGTTGTGTTCAGGAAATTTGTCGAATCTAGCTCTGTTTTGAAAATCCTTTCAATTTCGACAAATTGGCATTTTTCAATGAAAAAGCTCTTCATCCAAAAATTCCTGACCAGCTCTACTCATAGACTTATAGATTCTAAGACTAAATGAAACCATCGTGATCATCTAGTCTGATCTCCTGTGCTTCATAGGCCACAGAACCTTACCCACCTACTCCTGTAGTAGGCCCATATAACCTTTGGCGGAGTTACTAAAGTTCTCAGATCTTGATTTGAAGACTTCAGGTTACAAAAATCCACCATTTACCCTAATTCTAACCAGCAAGTGACCCTGTGCCCTATACTTCAAAGGAATTTCCCCCCTGGGTCTCTCCCAATCTGACCTGGGGGGAAATTCCTTCCAAACAACAAATATGGCAATCAGTTAGACCCTGAGTAAGTGTCAAGACCCACTCTGAGCTCTTTTGAAAATCTAGAACAATTACTTTTTGAGTGGTATCTAGATACACATCTGTTCTTTGTGGAAAGTCTCTTTATCTCCAGATTCAACTCACTCATGAAGAAAAGTGGTGAGACAACCAAACATGAGGCAGCATCATTCCTTCTGTTTGCAGTGGCAAGATGACATAGAAAGGGAGTCTCAAACTTTTCATAGTGTGAACCACATCTTAGGAAAGAGTTTGCAGACACATTCTTGATCCTACAGACCCACTTTTTCACCCATTCATGATGATGTAGGATCTCTGTGGCAGCTACAGCAATTGCTCACAAGGCAACGTAATGATAGGGAATGTATTTTTAGCTTCTTTTAATGCAGTTTGGCAGCTGGAATTGAGAAGTCGACATCATGTGATCAGCCAGCTCTCTGCAGGCCACCAGCAAGTGCTCCATGGACTCATTAGAGAAAAATGTTGTAATAAAAATGTATAAGGAAGGCCCCAAATCCGACCCAAAATTTCATACTCTTTGACTTCACTAGAAGTTTTGGGTGCACAAGGAATTCAGAATTAGGCCAAAGTGACATGGTTTTATTTCATAAATTCTAATTTTAAACAGCAACTGGATTTCTTCCTCTGTAGTACAGTGAATTTATACCACAAGTGTTGTTACAGACTCATGAATGAGGCCAATTAAGAGAACAAACTTGTGGAGGAGATATGATCCCCCATCTAGCCCCAAAATAAT
Organism: Chelonoidis abingdonii; assembly: GCF_003597395.2. Classification (NCBI taxonomy): domain Eukaryota; kingdom Metazoa; phylum Chordata; order Testudines; family Testudinidae; genus Chelonoidis; species Chelonoidis abingdonii. The sequence goes on from NC_133775.1 coordinate 14,422,226, forward strand.
CAATTTCTCTCTCTCTCTCTCTCTCTCACACACACACACACACACACACACACACACGCACACGCCATTTATACTTGTGACTTGTACTGTAAAAATAGAGAATGACTTATTGGATTTTATTAGTGTTTCTTTTCTAGCTGCAGTTAAGAGCCCAGATTTTGGTCTTCATTTTAATATGTTTTATGTTCTCAGCTTAATCTCCAGTGAAAGATGCCAACGTACTGTCTGCAGTCGTTTCCTCTCTATGCAGTTTTCCATTATTTGGAATGGATGATGCCTTCTGCCTGAGCGAAACTTGACTTTGCTCTAACATAGAAGCCTGAAGACTCACCCTTCCCCACTAGTTCACAGGTCATTGGCTGCATGGTGAAAAAAACCTTTTCTTTTATGCACCATCCCTGCCAACAGGGTCTACTCTAGGATTTTTGCCGCCCCAAGCAACAAATTTGCCTCCCCAAGCTTCAAGAGCACAACTGCTGAAGCAAAAAACAAACAAACAAACCAAACAAACAAAAAACTGGAATGCCGACCCTGGGATTGTGCTGCCCCAAGCACATGCTTGCTTTGCTGGTGCCTAGAGCCAGCCCTGCCTGCCAAATTTCAGGATGGTCAATCAATTATTTGGGGTATGGCTTCTGGTGAGTTAAAAGAACTGCCATACTTTTTCAGCAAGCTAGTGTCTTGAGACTCACAAGGACCACTTCTTGTTGTGTTACTCTGAAGAATAATAGCATAATTGTCCACCAGAGACACCTCTTGTTTTCCTCTGCACACCAACAACTAGCTTTGTTAAACTTTGCCAAAGTGCGCACCATAGTACCAAACTGGGACAGTATTAAAATAAGGGAACCATTGCCGTGCCTGATTGAAATGACGCTACCAGCAGTGCTGGGGAGAAAAGGGCTTATTGCAGCATGGGTTGCTGTATTTGAAACCACCACAGTGGAATCCTGTAAAAATAACATTGACTGACTGCATTGGGCTTTCTAGAGTTACATTCCTTATTTTGGTTACACACTTAATACATTCCCCCATGAACTCCATTCTCCTGGAATATATTTGTCTTCGGTATGTTTTGGCTCTGTGTAACATACATGGTCTGATGGCTTTCTGTCATTTAGAGAGATGAAGAGTGAGCACCCTTCATTTTCATTCCGACACCACCTTTGAAGAGTTATGCATTTGAGGAGTTACAAAGGCATGTTCTCATTTTCTAACACAGGATTAAATATTAGCATGGCTGAAAGCGTGTCTCAGAGAATCAGATCAACAACATTTTAATTAGGATGGAGCAAAACAGACTGGTGCTATAAAAGATGTCATCTGATACAAGGTTAAATATTTTTACTTAGAGCTGTTTTTATTCCAACACATTCTTGGGGCGGGGGGGGACGGGAAAGGGAGCTGAATCTTGCAAGAATCCCTGATCCAGCAAAGCACTCAAGCATGTACTTAAATTAAGCAGGTGAATTGTCCCATCAGAGGTAGAGAAGGTGACATGATAAGCCATGAGGCCAGGAATAGTTATGAAGAATCTTGAAAGCAAGGATAAGTCATTTTTACTGCATTGAATAAATAAGGGAGATCCTGAGAAGGGATCTAAACACTGAACTTTGCTGAAAATCTTGATTGGGATCTGAATTTTGCAGCTCAGACCCAACTCAAGTGCAGTCCTTAAATCCAAGTAACTCTGGCTGAATGAAAGACTAGATCCAGGCAACAGAAGCATAACAAATGATGTTTCATCCCTAGAACAGCAGGCACAGATATCTCAGCCCTGCTAAATGCTGAGGGTCTACTACTGGGAGTTGAGATGCTGTGCAGCAAATATACGTATAACCTCCAAGGGTATGTCTACACTGAAGCTGCAGGTGTGATTTGCAGCTTGCGTACCTGCAGCTTCTGTACTGGTGCTAACTCACTAAAAGTAGAAGTGACAATTCTGAGGCACAGTCATAGGCTGCACAAGTGAGTCCATATCCAGGAGGTAAAGGTGGGCTCATGCAGCCTGCATTGCACAGTCCTCACTTCTGTTTTTAGTGAGTTAGCTAGAGTACAGCTAGCAGGGGTACATCTACACAAGCTGCAAATCACACCCCCAGCTGCAATATAGATGGACCCTGAGAGGTAGGGAAGGAGAGCATTGTAGATTCACTAGAGCTTCCCCTTCTGGGCAGTGTTTCAGAGCTGTAACAGCTGGCTGCAGAAGGAATAATTGTCCAGCCTTCTTCAGCGACAGGTAGAGTGACCAGACAGCAAATGTGAAAAATCAGACAGGGGGTGGGGTTAATCAGAGCCTATATAACAGGGTTTCTCAAACAGGGGTCACCGCTTCTGTAGGGAAAGCCCCTGGCAGGCCGGTGTGTTTACCTGCCCTGTCCGCAGGTCCAGCTGATCGCGGCTCCAACTGGCTGCGGATTGCTGCTTGGGCCAATGGGAGCTGCTGGAAGCGGCGCGGGCCAAGGGACTTACTGGCTGTCACCTCCAGCAACTCCCATTGGCCTGGAGCAGCGATCCGCGGCCAGTGGGAGCCGCAATCAACCAGACCTGTGGATAGAGCAGGTAAACACACTGGCCTGGCCCACCAGGGGCTTTCTCTACAGAAGTGGCAACCCCTGTTTGAGAAACTCTGCTATATAAGAAAAACACCCCAAAATTGGGACTGTCCCTATAAAACTGGGACATCGGGTCACCCTAGCCAGAGGCTACATTACTGTGATATTGAGGCTGCAGATGGGGTGCAAAAGGGGCAAAGATGGGACCTTAAAAGACATTGCTCCAACAAAAGGGAGGTGAAACATTTTTAGGACCTTCAGACTAGATGACTGGGGAACAGGCTTTAGGGCCTGATCTGGCAGCTTTGATGTTGATGAGAGCTATGCCATTGACCTGAATGGAAGCAGGGTCTGTTCCATGTATAGCAAGTTGTCATTGTTAGCAGGACGCCTCCATCGATCTTTTTCTTAAAAATGATTTAGAGGAGGAGAAAAAAAAAAACACTGGAAAGATGACTGAAAAAACATTGGAAACATGATAGAGAAATCCCCCTACATTTAGAAATGAAAACCTCTGCCTTTAGAAACTGTGCAGACTTGCGGGAAGATTACAACCAGATTTTAACATTGTGATATGCTGTGTTTACAAATGGAGACCAAAATATGCAACCGAGTCATAACCCCTTATTAGAGGGGAATTACTGAAACTATGAAATGCAGCATACTCTGCTGATGGACTGCAATTATTGTGTTATGCCTCCACTAACTGGCACAAGCTGTACTACCATGGGTACCTAACCAGTCATTTTATACGTAGAAACTTGTACTTGATTGAGTAGTTCCATTAACTCTTCTTTCTGTTGATGAAAACGCACAGATGTAAGGGTGAAAGGTCATGTAGGACTTGGCGTGTAGCTAGCTATTCCTAGCCCCATTGGACTGCTCAAACGCAATTTTAATCATAATAATTAAGAATTAACAAAGTTAACATTGGAAGAGAGTTAAAGAAAATTCAGCTGTGCCCACGATCTGCTAGGTGCAAAGGAGGGGGACACGAAAGACCAGTTAGGGCTCCCTGATCCAGGAGCTGGTAAAGCAGCCAAAGATAGCATAAATGGCATCGTGCTCTATCATGCACTCTCTCCCCTCCATGCCCACCAACACCATCAGCAGTAGAAGAGGGTGGCACAAGAGCTGGCTAGGTCAGCTAGACATCGTCTAGGGAATTCCTGTTGGAGGAGATTGCCATTTTTTACAGCCCCCTTGTGCCACCGTAGTACAGGAATCCTGACTGAAGAAGAGACTCTGTCTCTTAATGTTTATTTTCAGTTGATTTGAAAGCAGGTCACAGAGAGACAAGACTCCTCGGTTCTATTCCTAGGTCTGCTCTGTGTGACTTTGGGGGAGTTGTTCAACCTGTCTGTTCCTTGCTTTAGGCATCGGTAAATAAGTATAATGATCCTTTGCAGGGAGAGAATGAGGGATTCATATCTGAACTGCTCTGAGATCCCTGAATAAAACGTGTAAAATAATTGTGCTAAGATGTAAGGAAGTTTTAAAAAAAAACACAGAATTGTTTGGGTTATACGTAGATGATTCCATCCCTTTGGCAGACGTGTAGGATTCGACCTCTTTGCTGATTCGTAGACACTTTAAATATAACAGGGACGGCCTGGGGTGTTGACATATGGTTAAGATAATAAAAAATGAAATCTTTCCACATGTTAGCTGAAGTGAGTCCAAATTTCGATGAAGATACATACTGAAACAAAGTGGATAAAGAGCAGCTTTGTGCCATCTACAAGTCTTTGGAGTCATAGTGACATCAGGACTCCTAACTCAAATTCCTACAATTTTGCACACCCAGTACAAACACCACATTCACTTGGCGCCGTGATTCAGATCGATTCCTGGGATTTAAATCTCATGGCCCCTCAGAACTGATACATCCAAATTGACACCAATTGTGGTTAGTTTCTTAGTATGTGCTTGCTTTAGATATTCATTTCTGGCTTTGTGCAACTGCTGGAAGGCAAAATGTGTTAGAAAGAACTAACTCTGAACTCCTGCTAGGGGACTGGTGTTTCAGAGAATCCATGTTTTGACAGTAACCTGGGTACGGGTTGGTAACCTGGGGATTTTTAGATAGGCATCCAGAGAGGTCAGAATGGGCAGGAGCAGACTGACCAAGTCAGGGAGAATCCCGTTTGCAGCCAAAACCCTCCTACCTCCCTATCTAACAATGTTATCTCCCACATAAAAATGACATTTTCCAGAATCATCTGGGTCCACCACACATGTGCATCAGCCTGTCTCTCTGATTCACTGAGAAAGGCAGACATGCACGTACAGCTCACACACAAGATTCTGGTTAATATAGCTGATCTCTGCTCTGCTTCTGCCCTTGGGCATGTGGGAGGGATGGGGATCGCCGGGGCTGATAGCAAACAGAGAGGAGCCTAGGAGACATTTGAAGTGTGGGGCACAGAGTCCCTGCAGCACAAGGTGAGAAGGGAAGGGGCTGCTCAGTATGTCAGGGAAGGGGTCATGTCCCATTCTCCCTGAGTGTTGGCTGCAACAGGGATGGGGCAGATGAAGGGCTCAACGAGGGAGAAGGGTCATGCCGCATTCACTCCAGGCTTTTGGGTGCAGTGGGGTGGAGAGTGGGGAGAGGTAATGCCCCCTCCTCTCCCTGGACTTGGTGCAGCAGGGAGGGGGTGGGCCCGCAGGGTTCTGTTCTGCTGCAAACCCCCTGCTGAGAGCAAATGTCTTATTTCCACTTCCGTGAGTGTAATTGCAGCCCTTCCCCCTCAAACGCCGCCTACAGCCAATGTTGTCATAGTCCTGCCAGGGCAGAGCCCTGTGCTGCAGGTGGCAGAAGGGAAGGTCTGTAGTTCTCCTTGTCCAGCCAGGTGTGGGGTGGGGCAGGAAGACTGAACAGAGTGGGGGGGTTGGGGGAAAGGGATGTTATTGGAGATGTTGAAGGGGAATATGGGGGGTGCTAGGGGGATGGAAGGGAGCAGTAGATCTAGCAGTGGGGGCATTTGAGGGGGCAGTGGGGATACTGGGAGTGGGGTTAGAGGTGGCCGGGGGTCAATGAGGTGTATTGTTGGGGGAGGTGGCGGGGGGGAGCAGGATGCTCCCTTGAAATTAATTTGAAATTGTAGGTCAGTTTGATCATGAGACTGTTCTCATTCCCTGTGTCCAGTCCCCTCCGGAAGCAGATCTGAACAACCAGGCAACCCCCCCGCTCCACCAAATCACTTCACCAGTTCCCATGTTATCACCTTTGAATTGTCAGCAGAACTCACTCTACCTTTCAAATAGCACAATGGGAAATGGCACAACAAAGAACACCGGCTTGTGCCGTGCTCTCGTCAGCTCACACAAGCTTAGCAATGGAAGATGAGCCATGGCCCAATGAATACGCCAATGGTGCTGCAGGCCATGCTGTTGACAGTTCACTACATGCCATTATTTAACGTCAGTGGAGTTATATCAGTTTAAACCAGCTGAGGCTCTATGCCCGAAATTAGAGTGGCACCCAATGCATTGCCTCATATTTGGACAACAGTCTGAATTTCCAGGCAATAATAATCCCATACTTGCGTATGTTTGTAGGGACAGATTAAGATTTCAGAGCCATGCAAACATTTCACCTCTCCATGGATTCACACCCCTAAGTGTTCCTATGAATTTGAACCTAATAAAAACTAAGTTTACACTATCCAGGTTCATTTGGTTTCAAGCTGGGCTGCTGACACCTCCTATTGTCACTCTCCAGTCACCCCGTACGTGATAGGGGAAAGAGAAGACTAAAAACAGGCTCATGCAAAATGACATACAAAGTCTGAATAGCAAAGAACCACATAAGCTACCAGTGACGCACAAGAGCTCTAAGGTCACCTCAGCCCTGACATACCCATTACAATTAATTGCTATGCAGTACCACCTAACAGCTCCAATGGCAACTGAGGTCTCATTGTGCTAAACTTTCTGAGACAATCTCTGCCTGCAGTCTAAATAGTGCCCCTATCTCTGTCTTTGCCTGAGACTTGCCCTAGATCACACAGTAGCAGAATCAGGAATAGATCCCATCTCTCTTAATGCTTGATGCACTCTCCCCATCCACTAGACTACACTGCCACCTACAGCTGCAGTCTCTTTCCCTCTGCTGTTTTTTTTTTCTATATCTGGTGGATTACCCAGGCTCAAGCCCACTTTGCTTTTTATTCAAATGTCCATGGGAAGTTTGCGTCTCAGTCCTTTTACATTCTCTCTTAAATGGGAATTCACATACAGTGGGAGATTTTTACACTGAGGCGTTTTGATTTCAATCTGTTGTGATTGCGAGTAAAGTCCTCTGCATGGAGTTAAACTTTGTATATTTTAATATGATTGGGCAGAGCAAAATTGAAAATTGCTTTGAATTTTTTTTCTTGTTTTAAAAATGACATCTTTACCTGCTAGGAATGATGTCAGGGAAATGTATGAAAAAGCAGTGGAACCTTTACTGGATTTTCAATGTAAAGAATAGAATGTTACAAAATTAGTCAAAAGGATGGACACACACACACACAGATTCTCTTTCAAGCAATCCAATAGGGAAAATTATGCTGAGAACATTCTCCGAGTTTCCTGTTGCCATTTCTCTGAAAACAAGGGAAAACATATTTATGAGCTCATTACATGTTTTCATTGGACATTTCCAGATTCAAGACTTCTATTTTTTAATCCTGCTGATAATAGCTCATCTTAAATAGCCTCTTAGAGTTGGTTGGGCAACTCCCACCTTTTCATGTTCTTCGTATGTATATATATCTCCTCACTATACTTTCCATTCTATGGATTCGATGAAGTGGGCTGTAGCCCACAAAAGCTTATGCTCAAATAAATTTGTTAGTTTCTAAGGTGCCACAAGTACTCCTGTTCTTTTTATTAAATCACAGAACCTCACTCAATTTAAATTCAGACAAGGGCAGCAGATTGTGATTATTTGCAACATACTAACAATCATCAATCTAAAACTGTCATATAAAGAAACACCCTGGCCTCCTGGAGCCTTGTTTTATTGTACCACCTATCCTTAGCGATCCCACTGCACCTGCATGACGGGACTCAATCTTCCACTCCTTGTGCACTTAGCGCTTCCATTGCAAACCTTTCAAGGAATGCAGCTTAGAGTGCATGTTAATCATTCTCTCTATTTGCTTCACTCATCTGTCTTGATATGGGGTCTGATCCAAAACACGTTAAAGTCTGTGGAAAGCACATCTTTGACATCAGTTAACTTTGGATCAGTCCTATATTGTAGGCCTGAAGTACGCAAAAGATGTATGCTTTCTAGTACTGGAAAGAACCATTAAATTTTTCCTCTTCTTTCCTTTACCTGCAGCTGAGGTAGCTACTGTTATTTTTTCACCATCCAATTGGTGTGAGGGCTTCAATCCTCATAATATCTGACATATTGTAATTTTTACAGCTCAGGATATCTGAAAATCTGGCTCCCCTTTCCCCTCCCCCCGCACCATGAACGGGGAATAGATTTAAAAACTGGAGTTGTCATTGTTAAAAATAAAGTTACAGAAAAATACTCTTAACTGGGTATGAATAATGAGGACCCTTAACCAAAGCAATATCTTTGTTCTTTACTTTGACCCCTACAAGCACTACTTTGACCCCAGTTTGTTTGGAATTATTGACTCCACATTTTACATGATCCCTTATTCTTTTGTCTCTGGGGAAGATTTCATATAAAATGAGACGTATAACTGTATTCAAAACGCCCTGGTTAAATGGTCTGTGACTGCTAGTAAAGTTGCTGGAGTTTCCTAAGTATAGTATTAGCTTAACAAGCACTTTGTCCTAAGGGGCCTTGTGTGTCTCTTCTGCTTAGTCTAGCAAAGGGAGTAGAGCAAACATGAATATTTCCTCTTTTCCACTGGGTTTAGGAGTCTGGGTTTCTGGAAGTTTCCCCATGCCACCGCTTCCCCAGTTTTGCCCCAAGAGCTTGCTAGAAGACATGAAACGGAGGTTGTTGGGACTGATGTTTGAATGAAGGTGTCTCTAAGGGGGAAAAAAACCCTAAACTAGTGAAGTCTCAAGGACTGATTTTCATGGAACACACACACACACACACACACACACACACACACACCCCGATTTCCCTGAAGTTTGGTTCTGATATAATTATACAAACTCAAAACAGAGTTCTTGTTTCAATGTGCCTACAGCTAGAACTGTGGTGTTCATTGTAGCTATAAGTACTTTACAGGGCAAGGAAGATGCAAAGCAAGTGTGTAAATGTCACGTGCATCTTCATGACTATATGGACAGATTACATATCTCTTTTAATTAATGAAATAATTTTATGGTGAAACTGGGCTGAAATATCCATGGATGGGATGATGGCAAATTATTACAGTTCACTAACTAGATGATACTACTTCTGGGTTTTCTCAAACATGCATCCAATAACTTCCATTTTAGTTAGTGCAACTGTTCTCTCTTCTCCTCCTCCTCCCCTCCATCGGTGTTAAGAAGAGGGCTGTCTACACCAGGAGATTTACCCATTGTTGACAACAGATGTAAGCTGAACTGGGACTGATCATGACAGGCCAGGCCCCAGAGAACAATAGGACCCTCTGTATCTTTCTTCATAGGCAGGCAATCAGAAAGGTCCAAGCATAATATATGATGTAAAGTAGACTATGAATATTGATATTTAAGGGCTCAATCCCACAAATGCTACTGAGCATAGGACTTGACTTCAATGAGACTATTCATGCTCAGTGGTAAGTGGTTGCAGGTTTGGTCCTTAAGACAGACGTATGCTGTAAGTAGTCACTGTGCCAAACAACTGTCATGGGCACAACACTGGAAGTTTAAGAATATCAATTATTTGTATAATTGTTGGCTTCCTCCCAAAAGAGCCTGGAACCAGTGTATTTTGTGTGTGTCTGCTTTTCACAAGACTACGTGTGTGCTATTCGAATAATTGGTTCTTCAGCATATTAAATAGTCTTCAAACAAGGTCCCAAGGAGTCATTTCAGGTCAATATGCTAAATCTTTCCCAGCAGCTGACAATTTGGAAGCTAGGCTTTAATAAGCATTTGATAGTAAACCACAAGAGAGTTACCTACACTAGATAGTTTTGCAACTAGAGGTGTTCGTAGAAACTGCCCCCCACATGAGCTCTCAGTGAAACGCTGTGGTGAAAGGGCTTACATGACCCTTGGGTGTATAGAAAGTGGAATATCAAATAGAAGTGGTGAAGTGATCTGGCCTATGTACGCAGCACAGGTAAGACCGCTACTAGAATACTGCATCCAGTTCTGATGCCACATTTCAGGAAGGTTGTGGAAATACTGGAGAGAGTTCAAAGCAGGGCTGCAAAAATGATCTGGGGGCTGGAAAACAAGCCATGCAATGTGAGGCTAAAGAGACTCAATCTCTTCAGCTTATCGAAGAGGATGCTCAGAGGTGACGTGATCGCTATGTTTAGGTACTTACTCACACAAAAGCTATCTCATGGCGAGAGGAGGAGGAGTTGTCAGACTTGCTGGCAAAAATATAACAAGATCTAATGGCTGGAGGTTGAAGTTAGACTAACTGAGCCTTGAAATAAGATGCAATTTCCTAGCAGTGAGAGTAAATAAATGTTAGAGCAGTTTACCGAGGAGATGGAGGACTCACAATTACTTGGGTTCTTTAACGGGAGCTTAGCTATCTTTCTAAAGCATATGCTCACATCCAGCTTCTGGAAGAAATTCTATGGCCTGTGTGTTTAGGGTCAGTCTGTTGGTAACTTCTGGCCTGGGAATCTGTGAATTTGTGAATCTCTGAATCCCCCTTCCTTCTGGATCCTGGGGAGAATAAAATTGACTGTGTTGCCTTCAATATGCTCATAACACTTGCAGCTCTGCATTAAGACAATAACGATAATCAAATCCCATGTTTCAGGGTGTCAGCCAGTTGCCTCCAAGGGTCAAGAAGAATCTTTTTCTCCAACGCACAATTGGCCAGATGTCTTCTGGTCTTTTTTTCCCCCCACCTTTTTCTGAAGCATCAGGGATTGGCCACAACTGGAGACAGGACACCGGGTGGAGTGGATTTGTGCTCTGAGGAGATACAGAGAATCTTTTTTCTTTCATGCTTGGCTGGTGTGTCTTGCCCATATACTCAATGTTACTCTCATCACCAGATCTTGGGGCAAGAGGAATTTTCCTCCAGGTCGGAGTGATAGGGACCTTGGTTTTAGTTTTATTTTTTTTGTTTCGCTGCCTTCTGTCATGTGCAGTGTGGCTCACCTGCTACAATCATCCAGTCATAACCCACCTAATCAATTTCCTGCCATTGCCAGGGTTTCAGGCACTCATAGCACCAAAGCATATGTCTATGCAGCAACTAGACACTTGCGGCTAGTCTGTGTCAGCCGACTCAGGCTCGTAGGACTTGGGCTGTGGGGCTGTTTCTTTGCTGTGTAGACTTCCGGGCTCAGGCTCTAGGACCCTGCAGGGTGGAAGGGTCCCATTGCTCTGGCCCAAGCCCAGAAATCTACACAGCAATGAAACTGGTCCACCACCCAGGCCCTGTGAGCCCAAATCACCTTGCACAGGCAAAACAAGGCATTTTCTTTGCTGTGTAGACATAACCTCCCTCTCTCCTGTTTTCTGTGTGTGGCACACAATTGTTTAGTATCCTGAGAACTGAAATGCTCTGGTCTAACCCAAATTATTGGGCTCATAGAGGGGTAATTGGGTGAAATGTAATGGCCGGTGGTATAGAGAGGATCAGACTCTGTGACACTAGTCTTATTCACATAATGAGCTAACAGTCTTAAGGAAGTGATGTGCAGGGGTGTGGGAATGAGAGCTTGTGGGTTTTATGCTCAACTCGGTCACTGAGTCACTGTAAAATCTTGGGAGAGTAATTTAAACTCTTTGGGGCTCAATTTACTTAGCTCAGAAGTGGATATAAAAGTACTTATTGAACCCACTTAATAGGGTGATTTTAATTATTAATGGTAGTAGAGTGCTTTGAGATTCTTTGATGGAAGATGATATGTAAGTACACAATATTATTTCTATACTCTGTGGGATTGACTGGGATTAATATCACAGACTTATTTCCCAGAAATCCAGATGTCTTGCAACAAAAGGACATTGTGGTTAAATAAGTAACAATACGTTTGACTAGTGCTGTTCCATTCAGTTCAGGGAGGACTACACCTCCCATACTGTGCGACAAATCCTAAAGCCTTTCTAAGTCCTTGCTCAGGCAAACACCCATTGAAGTCAATGTCAGCTCTGCCTGAACCAATATTTGGCTCTTTGTGAATAACCCTACATAATCCATTGACTTTTAACACTTAAATTGTCAAAGTCAATTATTTCCAGCTAAGCAGATGGCTGAAAACAAATAATCTGTAAGATAAGGTATTCTGGCTCCAGTGTTAAGTCAAATTGAAGTTCACTGAACGTAAACATTACACTTACATAAATAACAAAACAAAAAAAAAAAGAAAGAAAGAAAAGAAAGTCACCACTGAGGGCAAAATCATTTTTTCCCCACCAAAACATAAAGGATCAGTTTCTACAGTTTAGCATTACTAAACTTGGCAGCAACTCACACGTGAAGTATAATGATGTCATCTGGTTGGCCTTTTCCCATCGCAAACAGTAAATCTTAAAATCTGGAGAGATCTTTTATTTGGTTATTCGTATTGTACAGCATCAAGGGCTTACAACACGTGTCTTTGGGTTTATTAAAATCATCTGGAAAAGAAGAACTTATTATTTAAAGACACAGTGCTTGAGTCTATTTTATTTTTCTTGGAGTTTTCATCATCAATTGTTTTTTCCCTGATAACAGTTGCCTGTATAATCACATACTTACTACTACTTCTGCCACTTTGGGAAGGGGACATTTTTTCAGGTGGCTGTTTGTAGCGTTTGGTACTAGATATCCTTGTGCTTGTAATATTGATGTGCATGCCATCAAGCATGCTGAGACTATACCGTGCCTTTATTTTTCTCCTAGGAATATACCTCATCATAATAAACTTCCTCTTAGGATTTTGAATGGAATGTTACTACATTTTGGCACTGAAATCCATTAGAAACCACCCATTCTGGTAAAACATGTTTTTTTAATGCTATGCGATGCCAAATTCTTAGTTCTCAAAAAAGCTTGCTAGAATATGGGCTGTGCATTTACCGTGGTACAATGGGTACAGGGCTGGCCTTACCATGAGGCGAACTGAGGCGGCCACCTCAGGTGCCAGACTGTGGGGTGGCGCCACTAGGACCCAGAGTGTAGAAGATTGTGTCTGCTGCTGGTGCATATGTATTCTCTCTGCTCTAGATGCATAGAGATGGTGGAGCACTGTGCTGGAGGAAGGGGGGCACAAGGGACATAACAGGCAGACAGGAGAAAAGGTGAGAGGCAATAACAGAAAATAACAGGAGCTGCAGGGAGATAGAGGAGGAGGAGCCTCTTATGTACCTCTTGAGCACCCCCAAAACCTTGACTGATTAACACCAGATTCTCAGGGAGCTTCCTTGTTCCTGCTGCTTCCCTGAACCCACTTGAGGAGAACAGGCAGTCAACTGAAGTAGTAGGAGCCAGTTAGGCCCTTAAGATGCTGATCTTCCCTATTCAGCCTGACCAGCCTGCTTATTTGCCCCCTTCTATTGAGTTTGAGAGCCACTACAAGCTGCACAGAACAGCGGTTTCATGATAAAAGAAGAAAACGCCCCTCTGTAGCAGCTATTCAGACAAAGTAAAAAAAACAAAAAAAAAAAAAAGAAGTGATTCTCCAGAGCAGAGCTCTTCTAGCAGGGAGCTCTCCTGATGATACATAGACCAATGTTTAATGGTGACCTCTGGCCCAGTGAGGGAGTGAGTGTGGAGAATGCCTGGATCTAGTTATCAGTGCAGTGACCTGGCAGTACTCGCAGCATCCTATATCTCCATCTCAAATGGATGTAACCATGCACATTCCTGAAGAAAATGGAGATCAGAGAAGAGTGTGGTGGAGTGCAAAAACAGCTGCTGCTGAGTTTAGTTCCTTAAGTCTAGATGATCCAGTGGACTCACTGGAGCAGTAGCTTGAGGGAGGACTTCCTTGTACGCATGACACCGCAAGTGACAAATGGAAGATGAAAGAGAAAACTAGAACTCATTCCCCCCCAAATACAATGAAAAATGACCTCAATATTACGTGTTGAAATCCCCAATGGTGACAAAGTGGAGAGCCATTTGATAGTACTCAAAAAAACAGAATGCTGCATTACTGTTTTGTTGCAAACTCTTCTCAGTCTAATGTTCAGCCACATTTGGTTCTACAGAACAAAAGACTGGAAAATCAGGCTAGAAATCCGGCATGCCATGAGAAGGCAGCAAATTACCAGAGAGCATTCCATCGGTGGGGAAGAGTTGAGATGAGACTAAGGTTAAAGGCACTTAGATGACAGCATCTAGAGAGTGATTGCATCGAGAGTCGTTAACTGACAAATGTTCTGAAAAGGCTCATTGCCATTTTTGAGAATGCTTGCTATTCCAAAACCTAGCACTATGTGCACTTCAATCAGCTGTATGTCCAACAATGGAACTTCCTTAAAACTGTGAGCTGATGCTGTTTGACTGCTTTACTCTAGGAGCATCTAAGAAGAGTCACTCCCCAGAAATGTAGCCACACCAACTACCTTGAAAAGAAATTCAAAATGAGATATACAGTTACTGGCAACAAAAGTCAACAAAGATCGTGGCGGCAATCTTGAAGTCAACAAGATATACTCTGTTTCTGGGCTGCCACAGCTGACATCAGCCTATGGAACAAATGATTTTATATGGTGTTTTTTGTAACAACAATAGAACCTAGTGAAAATATCCCTGCAATGGTGACTGCCAGAGAGTATTTCTAGAATTTATTGACATTGATGATACTACAGGAGATGAATGACAATTTGCCTTCTTAAAAGCTGAATATGGGAATTCGATAGCTGACATGAGAGGGTCAGGGCTACGATAATGGTCCACATGAAAGGAAAAGAACAGAGGAGTGCAGACATGGGATCCGAGAGTTAAACCCTCAAGCTTTTCTGTCCCATGCAGTTCATTCATTGAACTTGTGTCGGTGATGCAGCATCAGCTTCTAATAGAGCTGCTGAATTTTAATGTAATTCAAAGTCTATGTATTTTCTCTGCATCACTCATTGATGGCAAATTTTGAAACAACAGCGGGAACACTTCTCTGACACTGAAATCACTCAGTGCACACAATGGGAAAGTCGAGTGGAGGCGATATAAGCCTATCAAACACCAAATTGGAGATAGATGTGCTATATGCCATTATGGATGATAATGCTATGACAGGAACTGTTCATGGGAGGATAGTGGCAGGGGAAAATGGATCACTAACACTAACTTCAAATTTCTATGTGGCTGAGTGTTGTGCATGATACTGTTTGAAATAAATGTTGTAATCAAGACCAAGGTTTACCTTGATATATTCTGGAGCAATGGAACAACTGGACAATGCAAAGTCATACTACAGTTACGGTCAGATGAGGGATTTCAAAACATTCTGAAGAGTGCACAAAGTTGGAAGAAGCACTTCATACTGAAGCTATTTCCCACCCATTCAAGAATAAAGAGTCACCAGAAGAAGACATTTTGATTGAGGCACGGGATAATCCAATAAGAGACCTCAAACAACAATTCAAAGTGAATTCTTTAACCAGGTCGTAGATTGTGCCAATACAATCAGTTGAAGAATGTTTCATGCAGCTCAAGGAACACAGCAGTATATTTGGAAGTTGTATGATATTCCAAACTCCCCTATACCTGAGGAGACCTACACCAGCATGCAGGGCACTAGAGACAGTGTTGACACATGATACATGTGAATATTGATCGAGTGGATTTAGGTGATTAACTGAAACTCTTTCAAGATACATTTCAGCAGGATCAGCTCCAAAGACTGTTCTGGAAATATGTGCACAAAAAAGTGACCACCCTCTTCCAAATGCTTTGTTGCTCTGTGGTCATACTTCTAACACTTCTTGTAAACATTGTCAATGGAGAACGCAGCTTCTCCAAGCTGAAGTTAGTAAAAACGCATCTATGCTCCACAATGACACAGGAGAGGCTGGTCGTCTTTGCAGCCATCTCAGTAGAGCATGAGCTGGCCCAGACTGTGGACCTTCAGGAAGAGGTTCAAATCTTTACAACCAAGAAGGCACATAAAGCACCACTTTGATTATTCAAACAGATAAAAATGCAGTGTTTCCTATGCAGACAAGAAAAGTTACATTTGCTGTTCAGGTGTTTGAAAGTTAAGTGTTACTTAAAATTTTTGAACAAGGCATTTTAAGTTGTTAGTTCTCCTTTATTGGGGTAGGTAGCAGAGGAGTAGAATGGGATGAAGGTAGAATTAAGACCTTTCAAAGTTTTGGCCCAAGTGAGGGGGCTATTGGGGCATCATTTGAGCTTCCCGCCTCAGGTGCCAAAATGTTGTGGGCCGGCCCTGAATGGGTAAATAACTGGCTGAAGTTTTTATGTTCTGTGGTCCCTTAATCTGATGTGTTTCTTACTCTGCTTTCCCAAGACTCCTTTTTGCAGTTAATTTTTATTTACGTTTCTGAGGTTTACGTTGTTTGGGGTTTTGGTTTGGGTCACCAGCTGTTTTTCTTGGAATATATACTCATTGACTTCGGTACGTTCCTACTATATTTGATGGAATTTTTCTTCCTTGTGCATTGTTCTGTATTTCTTCAGGGCACAAATCCAGGGCACAAACAGTGTGTAATCTGTTTTTTCAGTCAGTAGATTTCTTGTCACATTTCCACAGGACATGTTGGAAATAGTTCATTCGCATTTTCTCCATATTGCTGCATCCTTGTTTGTACAGACATATTTTGTCCCACAGAATTGGCAACGTCTTTGGTAGCTCTGCGCTGGCGTGTTCATATAGCCTCTGTGTTTAGTGATTTCATCAATTAATAAAATCCCCTCATGATATGGGATAGAGAAACAGATGGGTAATGAGCTAGGTATGAGAATTTAGAAGTTGAAGTTCACTAGTGAAATCTTACTGGATTCTGTGTGTGCAAAAGAAATATTTGAAAACTTCCAGTCAATTGTAAACACTCAGCATCAACCCATACTAGAAAACAACACAGATGGTGCCAGGTGCATCAAACTGTCACAAGACTGAACTTACATGAAAACAATATAACTCATTCCTTTTCACAACATCGCTTGAAGAGGAAATGTGGCTTCTACACTTGGAAAGTCAAGATAATCTCATCTGGGAAAACAACTGTTGGCATGAGTGGCATGTGTGGCAAATATGATATCATTGCAGTCACTTCAAAAACAAAATTAACAGATTGCTTCTTGCATTGAAAGGCAACATGAAAACAAAACCTGGGAGCAGATCTGAAACTGGTGTTAATTCTTAACGTCCCGTTGAAGTGGCTATGACAATTTGCACCAGCTGAGGATCTGCTCCTTCTAATCTCCTTCTACTGATGGCCTCCTTCTAATCATGCTAGTTGTATTGTCAACATAATTTTGGATGTATTTTGATTAGCTACGTCTAAAATTAATACGTCTTCAGTTCTGCTCTGAAAAGCCACACAGCACAAACTGACAAAGGGGAGTCCCGTGTGTGTCATCTCTGTGGGTCCAGCTCAAATTTGCTCAGCTAGTATACAAGGAAGAAGGAAGTGTGCAAAATTTGTGAGTGCAATCTTAGAGGCATCCTCTGAAACATGGCCTTAAATGTCTTCTGGACTAAATTTGCTTTCCAGCCACCCAAATATGTCACTCTTCCCTTCCCACGTTAACTCTAGTTTCCTCCTGTCCCTCAAGCATGTTGGAAATGGGGCCCAACAGAGAGCTAAAGTAAAAGCAGGGAGTGAAATACAAATTTGAACTGATTAGGTGGGCCATCATTATTACAAAAACATAAGATTCCGGCATCAGCTATACAGATTTCCATTCATTTACTGAATACTCGATGCAATAACCTCTTTCATTCACTGTGCTTGTGAAGTATATTATGCCAGCAATTCGAGCTGGCTTATTTGTCAGATGAAAATAGTGGTTGTTACCAAATTGGCTTGTTAGAATTTAATCAGTAATAGATTTGCCTCAAAAAGAGACTCATGGACTACTTGGGTTTTTTAAAGAAACTAGTGAAAAAGTCTTGAGGGAGTTGTGATGTGTAACACTTTGACTTGCAAGAAGCTTGATACACAGCACTCCAGAGACTACATTGACTCCAGTTCAAGGTATGATATTGATCATTAGGGCCAAATCCTTACACCCCCTTTGTGCCACTCAGGAGATGTACATTGGCTGTAATTCAGCCAGATGCCCAGCATAGAATTCCTCTGTCATAGGATGCTCCCTGCTGTCACATCTGAGCTGTTGCTTGGCCCCCATGACTCTGTCCTCCCTCTCTTAGCAAAGAGGGGTCATGTCAGGAGAGGGAGGGAGTATGTCTTAGTCAAGGGCGAGGTGTATATGGCAGGGATCTGCTCTGCAGCTCCTATCCTCCGCTGGCACAGGGTTCATTAAGCACTCTAAGCTAGTAGCTGAGTTTAGACCTTCGTGACAAGAGCTCTAAGGGGCATCAGAGCTGGGACTGGCCTGATGTTTCCCTCACCTCCCCCCCTGGATTGAGCACAGCTCTGGTGTAGTAGAGAATTTTCCCCTTAAATTCCTCTGTGGTTTGGAGCCTAGCTTTTTGACCTCTCATCCTACTCTCTCCCCGTGTTTTCCCATGACGGTTGAAGTCAGCATAGGCATCTCAGTTAAAAGTCCATAGATTTCAGCAGCTGGCAAGGTGTTACCAGAACAAGGGAGAGTCTTCAATTCTGGAATTCCCTTCCCCTGTTTGTCCAATAAGCCCAACCCTCCTGACCTCCAGGACAAGTTGCAAAGCCTGTCTGTTTAGCAATATCCCGGAAGCCGGGGCATTGGGGTTTATTTTGGGCTCACTGTGGGAGTTAGTTCTGTACATGGGCTGACTGTGGCCAGCCACATTGCTGTTCTTTGATGCGTGTACAAGCAGGAGATATAATGACAGATGCATTTTGGTAAGTAATAAAGTAAATGTCTGACAAAAATGCAGAGATGTGCTCAGTGTAAAGACCAAAGATGAGCATTCAACAAGGGCGACTGATCCCTTCCATTAGGCCCATTTAAAAGTCCTGAAATCCTAACATGGGAGGAAGGGCATCGTGTGCTTGCTGATGGAGCAGTATTTCCCCTCAGACATTGGCTCTGTCCGAGGGTCACTGTCCAGATTGGTTAGTCAATGGCTCAATTCACAATGTGAAGGTCAACAAAATGTCAGCAACCTGGATTCATCAGGGCAACCAGCTCCTGAGCCTCTTAACCTTTCTCTGAGCTGACATTCTTCAAATGCCTTCAAATGTTTTTAGGAAAAACTACGCGCCAGATCCTCAGCAGGTGTAAACCAGCATTGCTCCAATGAGTGACTTGGATTTACACCAGCTGGGCATCTGTCCCATTGTCTCCTTCTGCTTGTTAACTCACTTAACCCCTCCCCTCCATTTGTTTTGATTTTCTAGCTGGAAACAAGGACAGCTGCACCTAGCCCTGTCAGGAGGTATGAGAGCGGGTTGGTGAATTTTTTGCACCTTTTCTGTTCATGCAGTACTAATCTGGATGGGAACAGCAAGGTGTTCTACCTGCATTTAACTGACCCCACAATTTACACTGAGCGTGGTATTGACTTTATTATCCAAACTGTTGTGTAGTGCTGTTTCGCGCCATGAAAGAGCTATCATGTCTCACCTTGCCCTCGAAACGTTTGCATTTCAGTGGGAGATGAACGGGTTTCATTTTGTTTTACCTGGATATGCCTCTTTATATAGTGAGAGAGATGAAGGTGAATACATGATGCCGTGGGGTGGTAAAAAAGATTGCAGGGCATGAATTTGGTGTGGCCACGTTACTTACTCATGGGAATGTCACTTGGAAGCAATGTAGCCATCTCACACTCATGGCAATATGGCCATTATATCAGTCACTCTAACATGTTATTATCTTGCTTTTCGTGTTTATGCACAACCCATGTAGGAAGAAGTTGCCAGAGACAAGATGATAAATCCCCCCTGTTACGTCTTTTCACAGATCTAGCTCGGTCAGGGACTCCCCTTTTACTGTGTGTACAGTTCCTAACACAATGGGATCTTGATCTGAGACAGAGGCTTCTAGGCACGACTGTAATATAAAATAATAATGATAAACGTGTATGTTGCATACTTTTGACCATCTCTCCTGTCCTCACTTGTGTACTGAACCAACCGTGGCTTTGTTAAGGCCTGAGTACTCTTGCTGTACCTAGGTACAGTGAGAATTACTGTGCACTGAAGGCACTATACAGGCCCTCAGGTGACCTGAGTTCAAATTCTGGCTCTGCCCCTGATTTACTGTGGCACCTTGGAAACGTTATCTGTGCCTCAGGTCCCTATCTGTCTATATCAACTTTCCGCTCTGAAGGATTTGCACAGTATCTTGCACAGTAAGGCGGCAGCCTCTAGGTGCTACCACAGTACAAATAGTAAATAATATTAGTCCCTACCCCAAAGAGCTTATAATTATCTCTCCATATGTGTTTGTACAGCACCTTGCACAATGGTGCCCCTTAATCTTCCTTGAGGCCTCTAGATGCTACTGTAATAAAAATAAATAATAAGTGCTCCTATGCTTTTACTATATGTTGACCTTTTAATGGTGGCTACTGTAACCTTCCTCTGCCTCAGTTTCTTCATCTGTAAAATAGGGATAGTAATCTTACTCGCCCTCACACGGTTGTTGTCAGGCTCCGTTACTGAAGTTTGCAAACTCACTGAGGTTATTAGACAAACTATTATTACTGTTAAGGCTAGTTGAACTGTTTCCTTCAAAACTGTTTTCTGACAGAACACTGAATTTTCAACTAACTGAATTCTTTTTTCTTTTTTTTTCCAAAAAGTGTCCGATTTCCATGGGAAATTTTGACTTTTTATTAAAAAAATTGAAAAATGTCAGTGGAAAACTTAAGGTGTTTTGGCCAAAACCCAAAACTTTTTGACTAAAAAACTGAAAACTTTAAGTTTTCAGCTGAAATCTTGTGTGTTTTTAGTTGGTTGATGAAAAGTTAAAATTTTCTATGAAAGAAAACCCCATTTCTTAACCAGCTTTAGTTACTGTTATTAATTTCTCTCCACATAAAGAGCACTCTGGCTTTTTACTGTGGTATGTGCTCCGTCACTACTGTATTTGATTTGCCCATAGAGTACAAAAAGGGTAATGATTAACATCAATGCAGACCTGGTAAGTGACAGTGAATATTGAAGAATTATTGTACCTGTTTAGTCAAATGGAGCATGCTTCCAATTAATGTTGTTCTGCACTGTTTCAAAATAAATGTGTAACTCATTATAAGCTGGTGTCACAGGTTTTTGAGTTGAAATACATCCCAGAGGAAATGTATAACATATATTTCATATCAGGCGCATAAATCAAGAGAAAATGTGCATTATTTCTTTCTCTTATTACTAGATGCCGTAGTATTTAAAACACTGACAAGAATATTTGCCCACTCCCTTCTAGATGTCAAAGCTCATTTATTGCAACTCTCTTTTATCCAGACTCCTGGAAAAATCTATTTGCAGTTTCATGATGAATTAAGGCCAGATTGTGTCAACTGCACATGGCCCTGAGGAAGGAGGGGTGCTGAGCTGCACTGCCAAAGGGGTGGTTCCTGAGGGAGGCAAAAGCTGTCCTTCCTGATCCTTAGAGTACATAGGGAATGCTGGGCAACATTTGTCAGAAAAACTGTTTTCACCAAAAAAATGCAGATTTGGTGACACCGAAATGTTTTGTGAATTCGTGTGGATTTGGCCAAATTGGTCATTTAGTAAAACAAACAAACAAACAACAAATTCAGAAAAAAATCAAACCATTTTCTTTTGACATTTTTGAAACAAAACATTTCAATTGTTCAGTTGGAAACGATGTTTTGTTTCAAAACTTCCTTTTTTTTTTTTTTAAGTTTTAAAACGATTAGATATGGTATAAATAGAAACAACACATTTGGAATTGGTAGAAATGAAATATTTTGTTTGATCCAAAACTAATTCCCACCCCCCAAAAATTTCAAAATTGCCAGAGAACTGAAAAATCCATTATTTGCCCACCTGTACGATAGAGTGCCTCATCCATTTGAATGCTGCAGCTCTCTACAGCTTTACAAGCATTTTCCCACACTCCCTGCACCTTGTGGAAAAATTTGTGTCACTGGAGCATGCACCCTCATTCTCCCCTTCCACTACATATCAGCTACTGCATTGGGTATGGTCAGTGTGGGGCAGGGCATATGCATAGCATGTCAGTAACTTGGCATACAGAATTCAGGTCCTGTTCAGACCATTGAAGGTTCTCCATGAACAGGTCCTTCCTTCCACCTCTGAGCTGTTCATTCCATCTCTCCTTCCCCTTTTGGGTAGGTTCCTCTTACTGAGGGCCCTTAATCCCATAACATAACTGGAAATCCTGGTTTCTATGCATAACGTATAGAGAATTCAACACCTGGCTGTGGCACCCTGCTCATCTCCTTATCATGTGAACATCTCCCTGCTAATTCTTCTGCCACTTGGAACGCTCTCCCAAACCCTATTAATCAAATTACCAGCCTCACCTCTGCCAAGCCCCTCCTAAAAATACATTCCTGTTGTGAAAGGTGAACGGATTAAACAAATAAACCAAAATCTGCCCACAAAGACATTTGGCCATGGCCTAAAGTGAGTCTCTGTGTAGTCACCACATGATCTCGTTTTGGAGCCATGTCTTTCCCCCTTTCCCTCTCTTCTTACTCTTTCCTTGTTGGGCCCTGTCTACATTGTAGATTGTCAGATCTTCAGGCAGGGTCTGTGGCTGCCTCTCTGGTCTGTGAGGCACCTACCACACCTCTCTGGGCATGGTGGAAGCAGTTAGTAACAATTCATGCTGCCTTTGATTTTCTCTAGAGAGCAGTCTGCCCTGAGTAAGGGGGAACACATTGATATGCTGTCCCTGGAGCAGCCTAGGAGAGAGATTGTGACTTCCCACTGCTCCAGAGTGGGAGGAAATTGCACTGGGTCTGTACCTGGCAAAGCAAGCGTTCTGCAGTGCAATGGCTCAGCAACGACACTTGGTATGTGAGGGGGGTAGAGCCCTAGCTCTTCCCATGTCCCACCCTGTTTTGTTCCCTCTCATCCACTTGCACTGGTGTATGTGGAAGCAGTGGCACTGTGGAGCCTGCTTCACTTGCTGTGCTGCTACCTGTGATGTTGGTAGCTGGAGCAAGAGCATATAGGGGTGCCCCCTCGCACTTCTGTCCTGTTGCACTGGAGCAGGGGTAGGCAACCTATGGCACATGTGCCGAAGGCGGCACACCAGCTGATTTTCAATGACCCTCACACTGCCCAGCCCCTGGCCACCAGTCCGGGGGGCTCTGCATTTTATTTTAATTTTAAATGAAGCTTCTTAAACATTTTAAAAACCTTATTTACTTTACATACAACAATACATACATACAATAGTTTAGTTATATATTATAGACTTATAGAAAGAGACCTTCTAAAAACATTAAAATGTATTACCAGCACGCGAAACCTTAAATTAGAGTGAATAAATGAAGACTCGGCACAGCACTTCTGAAAGGTTGCTGATCCCTGCACTAGAGGCTACAATTTGACCCTTCCGTATTATATTTCCTGAATCCGGGGCAATGTTTGTTGTCATCCTTCTTCCGCTTACCTTCCAGAGGGCGGATGGCCATTCAGAATACAGTTCACCATAATACTGACAGTTGTTTGCTCTCTGAGTTGCTGATACAGTTTTCCTGCTCCAGTCGATCCTTTGTGTTTTTCAACCAAATTCTTCTTTCCTTCCTTTCGCCCTTTGTCTTTTGGATCAAAATTCCTCTCTCAGCATTTTCTTCTTCTCCACAATTTTCTCCACGTCTTGTCAATGCACCAGACAGTAACTTTTCTTCCTCTTTTCCTGGAATAGAAACGTTTTGCTTAGTTATTTTAAAATCCTGTAAGTATGTACATAAGCAACATGGCCAAATAAAAGCTAGCAATGTGTTCACTAACCAAAGGCAGCCATAGCATTCAACATGGCTACAATCACTTATCACATAGTCATACCAGTTAACATTGTTTCATTATTAGGTTGCTGATCTATTAGAGAACACACTCATTTAAAGTCGTGCAATGTTCTGTTACAAGGTTGTTTGGCTCGCTCCTCCCGTCCAGCGTTCCAAACCCCTGGCCCCACTCCCCAGCAGGAGTGACAGGCAGGCAGAACAGGGGAAGCCCTGACCTTGCTCCCTAGCTGGAAGGCTAGGTGTGAGGAGTGGGGCAAGCCCCTGCACCCCAGTCCCGTACACCCCTGCCTCAACCAAGCTTCACAATCATCATTCGTGTGTATAGTATTAAATTGTTACATGATTTCAAATTTATACTGTATATATATATAATTTCTTTTGTCTGGTGAAAATTTCCCTGGAACCTAAACCCTCCCTCCCTCCCCCCCATTTACATTAATTCTTATGGGGAAATTGGATTTGCTTAACATCGTTTCGCTTAAAGTAGCATTTTTCAGGAACATAACTACGTTAAGCGGGGAGTTACTGTATCTCAGTCATTCCCCAAAAAAGAAATGCAAACTATTAAGGGCCAAATTCTTACCCGGTGTAAACTGGCACAGTTCCATTGGCACCAAAAGTCTAAATCAGGGAGACAGAACAAGTGGCATTCTCTGAATTCTTTGATGGCATTACGGAAAGCTTTAAAATATTTTGCAATATATATAGAAAGAGTATCATTGAGTGCTAGATAGTAGGCAGAGATACAGCTATCTCTGGGAGGGAAGGGATAGTTCAGTGGTTTGAGCATTGGCCTGCTAAACCCAGGCTTGTAAGTTCAGCCCTTGAGGGGATTGGTCCTGCTTTGAGCAGGGAGTTGGACTAGATGCTCTCCTGAGGTCCCTTCCAACCCTCATAATCTATGATATCAACATAAGAAAGAAAAAAGATGACTTTGGAGAAAGTTGTTGTTTTACACATTTTATTAGACTGAAAAGGAATCAGTTGAGAAGGATACTACACAAACACTTTGGAAGCCATTAAATGCTTGATGGACATTCCAGTAGGCATGTTCAGTTACTTCTTGAGTCTCTCACTAGCTTTTGACATCACAGCAAGTACCAGAAGATCTCTATTATTAAAATATCCTTGATTCTTAGACAGACCCAAGATATTCTGATTAAAGGAGGAGTGCTGTTGTGACTTTCCTTCCTTTATTGCTCCACCCAAGATAAAGTGGACAGGATATTGGACAGCATTGTGCCCGCTGTCAGTGTATGGTCTTGTGAAAGGTGCTGAATTTCAAATTCTGTACTCTCCTAGCACTGCGTCTATTTCATGCCAATGTGATTTGTTTCACATAGAAAGCTGAACAAAAGGCTAGATTTTCAGGATTTCCTGTTTGTTTCTAATATGCTCAATTAATACCTTTTGTTTCAAAGTGAGTTATATGGGTGACAGAGAGTTAAGGCCCTGATGCACCAAGGCACTTCAGTATCTGCTAAAGTTTATGCTTAAGGAAATACTTATTTATCAAAGCACGTAAGCATGTATTTAAGTCCCATTGATTAAAACAGGCTTTTGGTAGGCCCTAAAAGCTATTCATGTACATTCCTTGTAGTTTTAATGATAGACGTTTTAATTTGTTTCATATTTTCTTCCTACATTTCTATTTTTACTTTTCTTTCTTATCCCAAATGAGCTTGTGACCTCAATTTCCATGCAATTGCTTGGATCAGCCAGCAACAGATACTAAATGAACAAGGTTGGCCGGCAACTAGTCCTTGTCTTGGAGACTGAACATACTGTGAGCACTTGAATGATACAGTCATCACCCACAGCCCTGGGTATGTGCTGAATGATAAGAATGGAATTCTCCTTGTTGTTTTGCAGTGAGATGATGCCACACAAACAATTGGTTGTAGGCACATGAGCCACAGTAGCCTCAGGTCAAACATAGTCAAAATACAGCCTTGTAGTAAAAGCTTATGTTCCAGAAGAGCAGATATGTTACAGTATCATTACGACCCACATCTTTTCAAAGCCTATATTTTTGGTAGCTCTCACTTCTGTCTTATCTTTGTTATGTCTCCGTGGAGAGCCATTGTATTCATTTTACAAGACACAATCGTCACATGTTTTCACGTTTTACTGTCTGTCTCTCATCCATTGCAAAGGGATAGTCCAGCTGTGAAAGACAATACGAGCATGCCTTTCCCTCTATGAGACCTTCTGCAGGAAAAGTCCCAATGATGCACACATCTTCCCTGAAGAAATTTGTCAAAGTAATTCAAAATCCATCAGAAGAAAAAAAAATTTAGGAAGTTATAATATTGAAAGGCTAAAACCTAATCCCAAGAAAATGTCTGATAAGAACATGGACAGTGCAAATGCTTTCCCAATAAAGATTCTGCCATTGGCCTGGATCAGTAAAAGCAATGTGAATTTTTAGCAGCAGTTATATTATGGGATGCAAAGTGACCTAAAAATATATACCATTTAAAGCCGTCAATATACATATAAAGTCCAAGACCAAGGTTTGCTCACCCCAGTTATGTAACCAGAGATCATCATTAAACACACATAGTCTACTGAGGACTGTTTCATCAGCCTGAGTGACCACAGTTCATGGTGTCCCACCAGGCATCAGGTAGTGAAGTTCCCAGATCTAGCTCTGTCTTGCAAATTCAAAATCTCTGGGACGTTCCTATGGTTGGCACCAGGTAGGATCAGGGTGTGCACTCTTTGGGCCTTGATGTAGAATTTCAGAATACAGTGTGACAGGGTATTGTTGTCCATTCTGGTGACATGGTTGCAGAGCAGGCAATATAAAGAGCGACTGAAGGCAGGGAAGGTCTCTGTGAAATTATGGCATTTTGCACAGAAGTCAAACTGCTTTATGCTCAGAATTTGCTGCTGACAGTGCATATGGTATGCTTCTAGCCTCTCTGAGTCTGCTTGTAAGAGAGCCCAGGTTTCTGATCCAGATAGTATACAGATTTGAGAGATCCTGAACTTCATGCCGGAAGGGGTGAGACCTATTTGGCAAAGAAAGTCCGGTTTGCTGCAAATCATTTGAACTCTGCTTGCTGCCTAGGCCTAGGTAGATTAAGTCATCAGTGCTCACCACAGTACTAGATGCCATCTGCACCAGGGAGTTTGGTGGCCTAGCTAGGAGGTTCAGGACCTTGGTCTTCTGCCTTGAGAGGTTCAACAACCCCATAGCATAGGCAGCATCTTGAGGCCTTGGGACTCAAATTCACTGACTGTTCCACCAGCAAGGTGGTGTTGTCAGCATAGTCTTCATCGGTGAACACTTCTTGATCAACCTTGATTCCAACATGCTGGAGCAAGAATGCATCCCTGCTGCATGCACACCTCAGGTTGTGTAGAAATGTGGCAAAAGCCACGAGCTAACACACACTCTCACCCTGGCACCAGTGTGAAGATCATGCACCAGATTTAGCAGAACATCTGAAATGCCATTTCCTTTCATTGTGAGTCAAAGTGCTGATCTTTTGACAGAATTAAAAGCCTCTTTGATGTCAAAATATAATTGGGCATGACATGATCAATCTAGGTTCTTATATGGTGCTCATCACTTTAATATCTATGGATGAATCTATCCTCCTAACACCTGTGTGAGCTAAGAAAGGATTATTATTCCCATTTTATATATGGGAAACTGAGACACAGAGGTTAAGCAACTTGTCCAAGGTCAGATTGGAAGTCTGCGCCTGAGAAAAGAATTAAATTTAGATCTCAAGCCTTACACACACATTAAGAAGAAGAGACTGAGAGTCAGTAATGAAATATACACATTTAAACTTTTCAATAGAAAAGAAATGTTTTCAGCATTCCTATGGAACACTTTAGAAAATCACAAACTATTATGCTAAATTATACAAAAACTGGAGGCTCTCAGCCAATGAGAACAAAGACTTTATATCACGTGACTTCTCAATGAAATGGCCACTCTTCTCAGTGCAGACTGATTCTATTTTCTCACTTCCCTCCCCAGGGTTTCCCTTTTCTTCTGATTATCTCCTTACGCCTTTAACAACATTAAAGTTTCTGCTTCCTGCTCCCATCTTGGCACATCTGCCCCTTTCCATGCTCCCTCCCCATAACATTTCTTAGGGCTAGTTTGAGCCTTTGGTCAAAGCCCTGTGTAAGGGGTGGCACATAGCTCTGCCACTCCAAGAGCTACTCTGGGAAGGAATTGTGAGGTTCTCCTTCCTTGTTCCTAAAGGAAGTAATTTGAACCATCCCCTTCCAGGTGCAGATTACTTCCTCTCCACTGCATCCTGCCGGTTTAGCAGGGTGAGTGGAGACCAGGTTCCTCCCAATCCCCTGTTTAAAGTAGGGAGTCCCAGACATGTAGCTCCCCTCTGCTCAAGCTGAGATATGGGCAGTAGGCTATGCATAAGGGTGGGCTTCCCCTCCACCCTTCCCTTCAGCGGTATTAGAATCAGGCACAATCTGACTCTTAATTAAGAGAAATATTTTTTTCCTTAGTCATACCCGTTTTCTGTCCCCTGTGCCCTCCGTCCCTCTTCTATGTCCAGAACTCTGGAGCTGAAGGCTTGTAGAACTCTGGGGCTGTTCGGAAGCCAAACACTGATCTCATCTGAACGTGGCAGACAGCCCTGACTTTCTAATGGGCTGGCCCAAAACCCTGGATCTCTACATTTCAAACTCCGGAAAGTGAGCTGAATTTGCAGTGTGAGATTCCCTCGGCTTCTCGTGAGGAAAATATAAAATATGGTATAATCTGTGCAAAATCATTGTACCATCCCCATTCTGCCTGCTGCCAGGCATGTCGGGTTCAGCTGCTGATGATCCATCTCTCTCTGAAGTCAAAGGCAAAGCTCCCATTGACTTCATTGGATGCAGTTCGGGCGGTCATTGGCCTCATTTGGCAGGTCCAGGGCTGAGTCACTCCCTGGTCATGTATATGGTCTCTAAGGGCCCAGTCCTGCATTTCTGAAGTTAATGGGAGTTTTGCTGGCAATTTTAATGGGAAAAAAGACTAGGCTTTTGGGGTTTGATCCCGGGTCTGACTCTACAAGGTAGTGAGCACCTAAGATCATATGCCCTGTGCTCCACTTATGAAGTTCTGAGTCTTCTAAATTTCCTTGGAAGTCAGTAGCAGCACTTTGCAGGTACAGGCCTTAACTCAGAGGACCAACATAACTGGAGAGTAATCGGGGGTTTTGACAATCACCTTACTGACCCTGATAGCAGAACTCAGCACTGGGGAGTAGTACACAGGACAGGAGAAACAAGACAAGGTGAAGTGCACTGTGTTTAATGTCCTTCTCCGACCCCTTATGGGGAAGGGTAGCAGGACTGGTACCTTGTTTTCCTTGGCAGTTTGAATACATCCGGTTCCCCCACAAGGATAAACTGCTCAGCCAAAATGGATTATTGCCTCATAAAAAGGGGCACCTGCTCCATTATCCCTTAAATGAAAAACAGGCCTAAAAATATATGAATAAGCCATGTTGTTTTAATGAGGCATGGAAATGAGCTATCACTGCCAAAACACTACCCTTTCTCAACTGCCTCTTCTGATTACAAGAACTGTAATTTGTTAGCTCCTGGTTTCCTGTTATTAAGCCAATTGTTCAATTTTCAGGAAGCTTTGGGATTGTAGTCTAAAGCTGAGGGGATGAAGATAGGGCAATACAGCCCTAATCCTACTTCCATAGTGTACCATGAAAGTCTGTTAAATTAGGGAAGTTTTTTACTATTCAGATAGTATTTATATGTGGCAGGTGCTCTGTACGGAGAAGCAAGGAGGTGAAGTTTGTGCCATGAAGAGAGACACACTATAGGCCAGCCTTTGTCACCAAGCAGAATATGAAGAATGATTCACTCATTGAGTTTCCTTTGAGGAGATATCACCACAACCTTGTACTTGTTTTTTTCCTTAGAAGCCTGGAATGGCTCTGAAAGAGGCACTCTGTTTGATGGAAAAAAACAGACAACTCTTGTGTTTTCTTTGTATATTTCACATGCTTGTAAGGAAAGAAATAACTTACCTAGGATAAAAAGATTCCTACCTTTTATTAAATATACTGAAAAAGAGAATATCTTCAGGAACAAGCCTATATACCTGGTTTCCAACGAGGCAACAGCAAAGTTCTCTTTACTTTAGGAGCTGTGGCCTTTTTTCCCTATTGAGTCACTTGCTCTTTGCAAAAAAGCAACCATTTCAAGAAACCATCCAGGCACAGTTGGGTCTCAGATAACTGTGGTTATTAAATGTACACCAATATGCAGCTACATGGCTCTGTTTCTCTGACTGGTTTCTGGAAGCTTCTAAAACACAGAACATGGGGGGAATAGCTCAGTAGCTTGGGTTTTGGCCTGCTAAACCTAGGATTGTGAGTTCAATCCTTCAGGTGGCCATTTAGGGATCTGGGGCAAAAATATGTCTGGGGATTGGCTCTGCTTTGAGCAGGGAGTTGGACTAGATGACTTCCTGAGGTCCCCTCCAATCCCAATATTCTATGGTGAGCACCACTATAGGGCTCATAAACTATTTAACAGGGATACTGTGCTGTTATCACACTCCCCATCAGTAAGAATTACTAGCCTCAAAGATGCCTTGCAAGGCTTCATTCACCCAAGTTTACCAAGTGTTCTGAGATATGTAGGTGAAAGAATTATGCCTTCCCACTCCCCTGTGTTCCTGCACAAGGCCTGGGCACTAGCAGGCCATATGTCTGTCTGGTCCAGAGACTTTTATTATTCCCATCATCATTGTATCTAGGTGCCATTACTATCACAAGGACAATTTTCAAAGGGACACATAGTAGTTATGCTCCCAGTTCCCATTAATTTTCAAAGAAATTGGGCACCCAGCTGCCCTTTGTGCCTTTGGAAACCTACCTCATATATGTCATATTATTATAGGACTACATATGGGCCTTATTCTATAAGTCACCAAGTGCTCTCAAATCCCACTGGTGTTGAGGTTTCTCAGCAGGATTAGGCCCTAAGGTAATAAACTGTAACACTAATACATTTGCACCATGAAGCTTTCATTTGTGTAGCATGTTGCACTAATAGCGGCTACATAATTATTAGTGCATGAGTTGTAACATTCTTAAAATGATAGTGGAACAGAAACTGGCGACAGTGCGAATATTTTGAATGTATTTTCTTCTCTATCAAAATATGTATGTGATATATTTAAAATACCACAGCACCGGTTGATTATATATATATCTATATATATATCTATATCAACCAGTGCTGTGGTATTTTAAATATATCATAATATATGGGTCAGATCCTACAAACCCTCACTCACATGAGAAATTCATCTCTCCTTAAAGGGCCTACCTGAGGTGCCTATATTTTTAAAAGTGCATATGACAATCTACTGTCCTGTGTGGGCGATAACTTTTCCTACTAGTGGAATATAGACTTCAGTGGGATATGTAATTCAGATGAAATATTATGAATATTTTCCCCTTGGTGATGAAATGCTCTATTGCACCTGATATAGGGACAGGTTTTGATATAGGCCAAATGGTTCCTAGAACGTAAGTTCTTTCGACTATTCTAAACATTATTGTTTCTCACAGGGTGTATTGTCCCAAAGCACATTGTATTAAACCGTAGAATCACTGCTTTTGACCCACAACAGAGTAAGGATATGACACATAGATTAGGATATATTTAAAATACCATAGAACTTGTTGCCATTACTATGTTTTGCTGAAGAGTAGGATATATTAAAAGTATTCACACTGCCACCATTTGCTCTGGAAAAGGAAACCATACAAGTTTCTTTTGGGGGGCATAATTGAAGTGTTAATACTACCTAGAGGGCCAGAGACTTAGATGAGGATCTGGCCCAGTTTTTAAGTCTGTGTGAAGGATTCACACACTCACCACGTTGTGCTTGTCTTATAAAGCATATTCTATTAGCTGACACATTCCTTCGATAATGTAACTTGAGTCCCTTAATTACCTCCACGTCAATAATAGCGAGTCAGCTATAACGTATGTCAACAGGGTTTAAAGCTCTTTTTGTTTACTTAGCTAGACAGATGTTTGAATAGTTTCTGTGACTTCCAGTAAAACATTGCAGACAATTGTGAAGTTTACTAACCCCTTGGTAAAGCATTAGTCATTAGTTCTCCACAAGATAAACTGCACCAGTATGCCATGCTTCCACTCCCAGGTACTAGACCGACGGAAAAGCTCAGCGTGCCATTCCCACCAGCAAACAGGGATTAGGTTAATAAACTTCTGCAGTGGAGATCGTGTCTCTGTTTTAGATCAGTAACATTAAAACGAGGACGGGCAAAGCATTCGACTCTGTAATCTTGCTTTTCTCATCAGACACATCTTTTCTTCTACTGTCTTTCTCTCCAATTAATGATGCTGAGCCCAGTCCTCTGCTATGGTGCAATATTGTGCCCCGTGAGAAGAGCTGTGCCAAAAATTCACCAACTGTACAGTTGGGAGCCTTACTTGTTTGCAACCATGCATTGGCTTCTGTGCTTAGTACTTAGCCAGGGGTGGCTGGCAGCAGACAGAATATACCATGCCCATGAAAGGTACATCTTCACAGCAAACAGGCAGCAGTGAATTTCTGAGTCCAGCTCAATTGACTCTGATGCTCAGTGAGGAGGGTGAGTCTTAGATCCCAGGCTCAAGCCCAAATGTCTGCACTGCTATTTTTACCCTTGCAGCTAGAGCCCTGAGAGCCCGAGTCAGGTGATCCAGGCTCTGAGACTTGCTGCCACAGGGGTTTTTTTGCATGTAGCTATATCCAGTGTGGCTTAAATTCCCAAACAAGATGGCTAGGGGAATAACATTCAAGCCCTGGGCCAGCTAAGGCAGAAGAGGGGAAGGCTGATATGTAGCAATGTCACAGAGTATCTATTATGACCAATGGGAATGCGAGGCACTAGTTTTGGGCAGGTTGAACAATCCAGCCACCTGCTATTGTCCTATAACTGGGACCCTGTATATCCCATTTGCCCTGGCACAGGGGGTATGGTGCAGGGTGATCAAACTTTTCATCATATGGACCACATCTTAATCAAGACATTGTCTGGTGGATGCCTCACCTCCCATTTGTATGGTCCACCTCCCTTCCTACTCAGGGTATGTCTATACTGCCCCCAAAATTGGCGGGCAGCAATCGATCCAGCAGGGGTTGATTTATCATGTCTAGTCTAGACGTGCTAAATCGACCCCTGAGCGCTCTTCCATCGACTCCTGTACTCCACTACCGTGAGGGGTGCAAGCAAAGTTGACGGGGAGCAGCAGCAGTTGACTCACCGCAGTGAAGACATCAAGGTAAGTCGATCTAAGTACATCGACTTCAGCTAAGTTATTCACATAGCTGAAGATGCGTATCTTAGATCGATGCCCCCCCCCACAAGTGTAGACCAGGCCTCATAGTCACCCAGACCACATCCCTGCCATTTAGGATCACACAAGACCACTGCAGGATGACACTGTAGACAACCATAGTTTGAATATATGTCACGTACCCCCTTTTCCATTACTCTGCACGCTCTCTGTGAAGCAGTGGTATAGACCTGGCCTGGACCACATATCCTGAGGGTGAAATTCACCCCCGTGGAGAGGTCCAGCTCAAGGTCTAGGCATCACATAATGCCTTGTGCTGCCTCTCTGACCCGGGCAACATCTCAAAGCCCCAGGTTTTGTATCTAATGTGCTTCATTTGCCTGCACCCACCAGTTGCAACCCTCACCTTTTTCACACTCGTACTGACCACACAGCTGGCTCAGTGCTGGGGCCTCAGTTCTTTAAGGGAGGGACAGTGTAGACAAAAACTTCTGACACTGCCCAGCCCGCAAGAAAACAAGGCCTGAAAACTGCCTTACTTTTAGTCCTTGTCTCTCTGTTAGTATATAATCTGCTGCTGTTTTGGGAATGCTACGAGCCTCTGGGTTTGGGGGAAATTTTCAAAGGCAGAAATGGGAGGGAGGTACCCGAATCATCATCATCATCATCATCATCACACCTAGCTCTTATATAGCATTTTTAATCAGTAGATCTCAGAACATTTTACATAAGAAATGAATATCATTGTCTCCATTTTACAGGTGGGGAACCTGAAGCACAGAGTGGTAAAGCCACTTCCTCAAACAAACCAGTGGCAAAGCCAGAAATTAAACTCAAGTGTCCTGAGTCCTAGTCCACTTCTCTATCCACTAGGTGACATTGCCATTCTCAATAGGCAGTAGAGTACCTCACCTGTGTCTTTGAAAATCTCCCCAGGGGTCTCAGTTTTTTTAATTCTCACTCTCGGCTCCCCCTCCCTTCCAGGAATTCATGTTGTACATATTTTTAAAGGAATTCAGCTGTCTCTTAAAAGTTATGAAATGGGAGTATTCTTTCTATTAATTGTTATTAGCGCATACTGCACCTGTAAAGGATCGTTACAAGCTGAGTGGATTTGAGCAGCTTAATTGTCTAATACACTCAGCATAAAGGGTCTGATCCAATAAAGCACTTAAGCATATTCTATCTTTAAATACACGTGTGAGACTTCACTGGGACTGCTCAGCATTTATGGTTATAAACAAGCGTAAATGCTTTGCTTGATCAGGACTTAATTCTCTAGCAAAATGTGTCCAAGTCACTTATCACTCTGTGCCTCTGTTTTGACATCTGTAAAAAGGGGATAAAGATATTCTTTTCCTTTGTAATGTGTCTTCCATTCCACCCAAAACAGTATCACCCATAGAAAAGTGTCAGGGTTGGGGATTTTTCATCATTTTAATTTTATAACACCAATGACAACTTCATCTAGCTATTGACAGAGAACGTTCTCCACTTTGGTCATTATTATTTAAACATAAAGCCACGCTAATGTCAAACTGAGGGCCATGGGTATGCGAGCTTGTAATCTCAGAATGAACTTGCCTGGTATCGTAATGGAGACATATTGCTCTGGGGTTTTGAATGTTTAACAATCCATCTCCTGGGTCATCATCAGGATCTTAATCTGAAACTTACAGCACTAAAAGCATGGGCCTTTAACACTTGAGCTAAAGAAATAACTCTATGAGCTGCTAGCAGTAGTAGGCCATTATCCTCTGTGTGAACCAGTATATTGAGTGGGACATGGCACAGATAAGTAACGTTACATATGCAAAACAACATGGATCTGCTGGATTGTGAAGCCCATCCTGATTTTCTATTACAGTGTCTCACACTTTGGACATTGTGGATCACACTTGAAATAAGTACCCTGGAAAGGACAGAGCTTCTGTATTCTGGACAGCTGTATCCAAACATGCATTTCTCAAATAATTTAATGAGAGAGCATCTGTTCTAGTTATAGATCATGAGAAGGAAAGTGGCCAAAGCATGGAAGATTATATTCTAATGGGAAAAAGAATCCTTGGAGTTAGAATGAGGGAATATGTTGGCTAGAGGACCCCATAAAGTCTTCAATATTTCATATGGTATCGCCGATGCTGAGAATTTTGGGCAGACGGACAAAGAGATTCTTGAGGGCAGACTTCCCTCAAGCTCCAAAACACACATTTTTTATTGTTTGAAGAGACATCTATAATGCTTGCAATGGAAGAGGCTGTTGACTCTCAGGCCTTCAGGGAGACATTGGACTTTTTCCATTTATGTTGCTGGGCTTGGGGGTATTATTCATTTTCATTCTTTTAAATTAATTTCCTAGTTAACTCTAAGACGTCTGGTTCTGGATCTGAGGTTTCCATTTAATTTGGTGTTTTAGGGGCTTCTACTGCCAAGGATACCCTTGATGTATGTTTTATGGTTCTCGCAGAGCCAATGTTCAGACAGCCCTATGCTCCCACTGAAGTCACATTGAGCTAGTTGTGTATGTTGGGGCTTTAAAGTCAGTGGAAGTGGTGTGCACTGAACATCTCACAGGATCAGCCCCTCATAACTTTTCCTGTGACATTTATTATACACCCCTGCAAAAAAACCACAACAATAAGGTGAAAATGTTCTCATTGTTTACAGTGCTGGCTCCAGCTTTTTTGCTGCCCCAAGCGGCGAAGGAAAAAAAAACCCCGATTGAGGTGCCGCTGAAGACCCAGATGTGCCGACCGGACAACAGACGGAGTGCTGCCCCTTTCTATTGGCCGCACCAGGCACCTGCTTCCTTCACTAGTGCCTGGAGCTGGCTCTGATTGTTTAATAACACCTAAAATGCTGCAACCAAGCTGCAGAAGAATTTAAAGCCCACATTTGCACTGACTCACACCTCATGCAACACCACTAGGCTTGCATGGCATGAATCAACCCGGAATTAGACCCTGAAGG
Organism: Chelonoidis abingdonii; assembly: GCF_003597395.2. Lineage (NCBI taxonomy): Eukaryota > Metazoa > Chordata > Testudines > Testudinidae > Chelonoidis > Chelonoidis abingdonii. The sequence goes on from NC_133775.1 coordinate 14,458,197, forward strand.
CCAAATGCTCTCTCCATTCTACAGGTGCAACTCACATTTCATTCAATGCAACTAGCCCCCATTTAATTGATAGAAGGGGCTTGTTCTAGAGTTTAAAGCAGAGCTCCTGAGTACTCTAGCACCCCTAATTGTGTGAGTGCATGTAGCATGTGCAGAGCTGTAGTCCGGGGCACTGGAGGACACCGTTAATACTATTTTGCAGTCTGAGCACCATTCAAATATAATTTTCTCATGCAACTTTTTATTATGTGGTATTAAAAGGCTATTTACTTATGCAACGGGAAAATTGCTCTTCCCCAGAATTGAATGTGGTGCAGTGTAATGCTACTTCTCAAACATGGAATTCTAGAATGAGTAACCTCAGAAATAAATCCAAGTATTCACGCACTGGTTTTTAAATGTTTAAGAGCTTGATCCTCAGCTGTAGATAAAGAGCTCACTGTGCAACTCAGGAGGCTGGGCTGGGTGAGTGCAAAAGTGGCTTTGATCCTCATTTATGTTAACTTGCATCCTGGGAGGGCTGTGCGCTGGGCCTGAAGGCTGCTCTAATTTATAGCAGCTGCCAATGTCTCCCTTGTGACTGCTGGGGGGTCACTGGATCATGGGGAAGCCCTAACCGCATCCCTTTTCCTTTGTACTCATGCTTTATTCTGGCCATACGGTGTGGGTGGAGTTATTGTACTGGCTGTACACCACTGAAGGATTTCCCCGTACTAGAGTGATCCTCCCATGGACAGATATACCAATTTTAGGGCTGCCTTGTGCCAGTGGGGTGGCACAAAGCAGCCCCTCACAACCGAGGACTGGGGCCTAAATCGTTTTTAGGTGCTGTATTAGCTACACAGTTTAAAACAACTGTTTAGCACTGAACCAGAAAAGAACAGTTTAACTTCAGACTTCGATCTGTGCAGCAGAATTGATTGCTACCATATATACATGAAGAACATCTTTAGTCCTGTGAGTATCCCCTATTCATTCATGCATTTAGCCCCACTAACTTCACTGGCACTTGCCTGGTCAACAAATCAGACTAGAACAGAACTGGGCATTTATTAGCAAGAGGGACAGGAAAAGAGGCCAGGACTGGATTTCTCAGTTCAAATAGCAGCAAGACGCTCTTCTGCTGAGAGATAAACAAACAATTAAATCATGATAGTTCATCAGTGCCAGACTGATATGTTCCTCCTTCAAAAATAATAGCTGAAAAGAAATGAAAAATAGTTTTCCATGTGCAGCATTGCTAGCACTCTAAAATGAGTAATTTGGAGGCATCCTTAGTATTTTAAGATCCAATCCTTCTCTTGAGGAAGTTAATTGCAAAACTCTCCATTCACTATAACGTGAGCAGGATCAGCCTCTAAAAGTTGGAAACTGATATGAAAACTGGGATGAACATGATTTAATATATGATGAGTAAAGACTTAGAAATATGTAAGTTTCTAGTGTACGTGGGCTAACGTTTGGAGGACTGCCAAGGTCAAGGAGGGAAATAAATCAATGGCTAGCAAATTGCTCTTGTTAACTTGGCTGTGATAGTCATTCTAGTGATACTCAAGACTCAGTTTGTCAGTGATACGGCAGAAAAGCAAAGTACAGAACATCACAATGCACACTTTTGAAAGGGCTAACTGGAGCCTCTCAGGAGAAACGCGGCTGTGCACAGGGAATCATCAGCACATTGCAGCTGCAAATATGTTGTCTAGTACAAGAAAACTGAGGGAGAAAAAAATAAAATTGTATATCAGATATCCCATGCCAAATGAAGTCACTTCTAGAAAAACGCAGTCAAGCCCTTGACTTACGTAATCCACTAGTGAGCATGTTACCAGTCCCCTTCTATGCCTGGTCCACAGAGAATATGAGTCTGTACAGCCCCACCTATGGAACCTCTGCTGTTTTATTCAAGCTATGGTAGCTCATGCTCTGGTTCAATCCCCGATGTGTTGGCAAGGTGGCAGCTGTCACACTGAGACTGTTTTGCGGTGGCACAGGAAATCATATTCAGCTCCCCCACCCACTTGTTCATCTCCTCCACCTTTTATGTCTTGTCTGTTAAACAGTAAGTGCTTTGATGAAGAGACTATCATTTACTATATATTTATACAGCACCTAGAAAAATGGGGACGCCCATATGGTTGAGGCCTCTATCACAACCACAATATTAAATAATAGCAATCACTTCAGGATTGGATACTAATGCTGCTCCAGGGCTGACTGGAGTGGATTGTTGAAAAGTGGAAAGAGATATCCCTCATCCTCCACAGCAGAGGTGTTAGCATGTTGCCTCTTTAGGCTCCACCAGCTCCAGAAGAATGGAGATGTAAATTAGCTTCTTCTACAGCAGGGGTTCTCAAACTGGGAGTCGGGACTCCTCAGGGAGTCATGAGGTTATTACATGGAGGGCGGGTCATGAGTTATCAGCCTTCACCCCAAACCGTGCTTTGCCTCCAGCATTTATAATGGTGTTAAATATATTTAAAAGTGTTTTTAATTTATTGGGGGGGTCGCACTCAGAGGCTTCCTATGTGAAAAGGGTCACCAATACAAAAGTTTGAGAACCACTGGTATACAGCCTCCAGATAGGCTGTAGAGCAAATGGACTTGAAGACTGAAATATGCTTTCACCCCTATTCCAGTCAGGTTCAAGTGGCAGAGCAGCATGGGGCAACCGTTCCCTTGTTGCTGACTGCTTTTTTCCTGGCCTTTCGCTAAATACAGAAAATCAGTTTCCAGGGCCGTCAATCCAGCAGCTTTGATGAGCACTATCCACACTGCAGAAGGGAAAAATTATTTTAAAAGCCTGAGAATTTTCTGAACTCTCTTGTGTTTTATGGGTGTTTTTATAGCTATTCCTTTTATTTACATGCACTGTGAAACCAGCCGTTGTAGCCTGTTTTGCCCTGTCTTCAGTCAAGCACCCCCAGAAATGTACCAGATGATCATTTACTCTGGCGGTGCACCACATCCATTATCATTTCTGAACTGTTGCATTTTGTGAGTGCTCTTTGCAAAAGGATTTTTTGTGGAGACAAATGGTTTACCATCCTCGTGCAAAACACGTATTTTCATTGCAATATGATTGTTCAAAGCACAATAGCTTTTTTTTTCTTATTTAATTCCTGCTGCATCTCTGAGTAAACAGCATATTACACTGGAACATGTCCATCCATAATATGAATTCAGAGCAGCACGCCTATGCTTTGTGCATATTGATCTTCACATCACTTCAGATTTTCCAAATGTTCAAAAGAGAAGCACTTATACTTCGGAAGTCCTTTTCTAATGTGTTTGCTTACAGTTATTAAAATGGGAAGGATGGCTCTTGCATTTGCTCTATGGCATCCAGAGGTCAGAGTACCTAGCAGTCGCAGTTAATATAGGGCCTGTTCCACTCCTAATGCATCACATGAGGATTTTTTTAAAGAACACGCGCTTTTCATGGTGTCCAGACTGAGATTACGTGGGCTGGTTATTAAGCATCCAAATAAGAAATTTTTATCAGTCCAAAAAGAATGCAAAACGTGGGGAAACTATTAATAATACTATATATGTTCAATGAATAGGATTTTATTGCGGGGGAATAGATAAGAAAATAACAAAGATGTAGAGAAAAATTCCTCAATCTACTTTACAGGACACGTCCTCAGTTAATGTAAATCAGAATATTGCCATTGAAGTCAATGGAACTTCACCCATTTACACATGCTGAGAATCTGACTCCTCTTGCCAGAATAGCTGCCCATGTGAGCACAGAACTCCTATTCATACCAGTCAAAGCAGCTAGAGCCTAAGATGATATAAATCTATGTAGTTCCATTGACTTCAACAGAGCTATGCCCATTCACACCAGCTGAGGAGTCAGCCCCTTAGCACAACTGCAAAATAATAGAGAGATCAGAGCTGTGAGAATCAGTGTGGGCAGTTTTGCCTGGAAAATGCTATGGGGATTTGATGTGAAAGAAAGAGAACCATCCTCTTTTTGCTGAGATGTGGCAGGAAGATTCCAGATCAGTGGTTCTCAAGCAGAGGTCCGGGGCCCCTTGGGGGGGCTGTGAGCAGGTTTCAGGGGGTCTGGCAAGCAGGGCCAGTATTAGTCTTCCTGGGGCCCAAGTAAGAAAGCTGAAGCCTCGCTATGCAGGGCTTCAGCCCTGGGCCCCAAGCTCTGCCACCTGGGGCTGAAGCCGAAACCTAAGCAACTTAGCTTCGTGAGGACCCCTGTGGCATAGGGGCCCAAGTAATTGCCCTGCTTGCTACCCCCTAACACTGGCCCTGGCTTTTATATGCAGAAAAACAGTTGTTGTGGCAAAAGTGGGACATGGACTTTTCATACCATGTTGGGGAGGGAGCTCTCAGAAAGAAAGAGGTTGAGAACCCCTGGTCTAGATCATCTTAAGAGATTGTTGGGGTACCACTAAAAACAACTAACGACCAAGGCCCAAAAACCAAAGCACCTCAACATTTGTAACAGGAAAAACATTGGACTTTGAGTAATGTAAAAATCTCCTAAAAAATCTATGTTTGTAGAAGATAAGAAATGTTAAGTATCAGAGGGGTAGCCGTGTTAGTCTGGATCTGTAAAAGCAGCAGAGAATCCTGTGGCACCTTATGGACTAACAGACGTTTTGGAGCATGAGCTTTCATGGGTGAACAGTATGCTCTCCAAAACCGTTCTTATAAAATAAGGGGGAGGATAATACACATATACAGTACTGACTTATAACATTGAAATATAAAACTGAAGTATGGATAATGATAATATTAAAGGATTTGCTAGCTATATTTTAATAAGTTGTCATTATGGATAGGTAATAAATATAGATAAGATTACACATCGCCATGGCATCAGTGTGTTTTTGCCAAGTGTCCTTTGACATAAATTGCTGATTTGTTAAAAATGATGTTCTTGTAAGCGAGTTAGATAGTGTGTCATGTTGGAAGCTGTAAGCTAGTTATTTGTCATTTGACAAATAACTGTCCTCCTTTTTTTTTTTTTTTTTTTTTTTTTGAGAAGCTCAAGAACAGAGTGACCCAGGTTGTCTTGGCCCAAAAGCTGCCAACCCAGCCAGAAAAATGTAGAAGTTATGCAAAGCTTGTGCATGCGTAATGTCAGGGTTACATAAAAATCAATGGGTTATCTGTTAAATGCTGAGTGGAGAAAAGTTGAGTAATGGGGAATGTGGAAATGTATGAGAATCCTAGTGAATATGGGCCTGTGATGGAGTATACAAATCCCACACTGGAGAGGGAGGGGTTAACCTGCAAAGCCTGCACAAGCTGGAGGTGGGGCTTAAAAAGGGGAGCAGATTGGCTTAGAAGCAGGTAGTGGAAGGGAACAAGTGATTGTTCTGATAGGGAAGTACTGCCAGGAGCTCACTGCCTGGGACCTGACAATGCAGAGCCAGGCAAACCTACAAAGGAGAGTAGGTGACTGAGTGTGCAGGCCAGAGGCTCGAGTGAAGATTCTTAGATTTACTCAGTGAAGTTAAAGAAGACTGAGTAGGAAGTGGTTCAGGGGGTGACTGCTTGGCACTCCAAGGTGCAGAGTGTAGCTTCACACCACTGGGCCCTGGACCAGAGCCCAATAGAGAAAGCGAGCCCGGCTCCCCTACCCACTCCAAGAAGATGTAACAATAACAGGAGCCTTCACCTTGGGTGAGAACCCAGCTGGAGAAAACCTGGAGTTCAAAGATTCAGACCCCAACGTCTCTGTGCTAAAAGGGAAGGACTGGAAACCCTTTGCGGGGGTGCTGAGAGATAGGACTATGTTTCAGTGGGGAGACGACCCACAACCCTTCTATCTGACCACTAGGTGGCACTGTTCATGACTGTTCATGTTCTACAGGTCTCAAAACTGGGAAAGCACCAGACCAGAAATTACAGAACAGGACAAAAGGACCCCAGGAGATCAAGGAAGGTGACAGCTATCATGGGAGGTGAAAGGACTTCCCGATGCCCAGGAATGCAGCAACTTGGGCCCATTTACCTATTCTGTCTTGTCTGTTATTATGTGTCTGGCTTAAATGTGTGTCCAGGCATTATAAGAACAATAATTCTGTCTGAAATAGTAGAAATAAAGATTAAATCTGCTTAAACCTGAATGGGGGTGGGCTTGTGACTCGGTTTCCCACTTTATTCTTCCAACAAGCTGCCTACATACTCCAAACCAGAACAGGCCAGAAAATTTTCCATTCAAACCCTCCCAGTTTTAATGGTATTTTTTAACGGCTCTACTCCAAACATTGTCCACAATAATGGTTTGAATTTTTGAAGAAATCTGCTTTGGCTGTGTTCAGATCACAGTTGCCAACTTTCACACGGTAAATAAGCGCCCCAACTTGCACAATAAACCCCAAATCAAGATAATCCCATTTCAAAACAAGGCCAAAACAAGCCAAACCCTAAAAACCCAACACTCTATGTGACTAGATCCCCCCGGCGTGCAGGCTGGGACTGTGGTGGACCCGCTCTGCACCACTGACTCTCTCCTGCCCTTGCCCCTGCTTGCTGGGAGCGGATTAAAAAAAAAGAAGCAACAAGCTTAAAACTAGCCAATAAGCAGCTCATGAGCCAATTAAGCCAAATAGAAGCCCAATTTCTGTGTTGTTTTGGGTTTTTTTTGCGGGTTTGGCATGTGTGGTTCAGATTCCCTCTTTTATGTTTTCTTTCTGCAAATAGACTAGGGTGAAACTCAACACTATAGAAAGCCCTGACTGGCCTCTTCACCACTTCTGCCTTCCAAACAGGGCTTACAGGAGACTGAAGTGGTTCATCAGTCTTGCGGTGGGTGGGCCTCTGCCCATCAGTGAATGTCACCCACTGCAAAGGAAAAAAAGGAAGTGTAACAAAGCAGCTGAACATTGAATTAGGAGACAGAATATGTAGAATGTGATACTGTGTTAATAATTGTCTGCTGAAATAATATAGGTTTAGCCCAATTCTGTATCCCACGCCCTAATTAAACAAGATCTGTTGGAATAGAAACCCACCTCTCCCCTGGGGAGTTCATCTTGTGTACTCTTGTTCTAGTTTACATTTTCACTGGAGATGCACAACCTGCCTGCAGTTGTGTCTTCTGGTTCAATATCTCTACTTCCTTCCCGTAGTTTGCCTTGGGCTCCCACTAAGTAAGCACAGATATCAAGATGTTCAGAATCACCGTCAACAAAAATCAGTATGCTGTTTCATTTTATTTGAACAGCTGCTATGAATTTTCTTTCACCTAACTTTTCTCTCTCTGTGTGTCTGTTTTAGAATCAGGGGAAAGAAGAATGGACTTTTTAGCATGTGTGTTTGTTTTTATTGATCTTTAAAATGTTTTGTGGATTTTTTTAAACAAAGGACTACAATAATATTAGGATCAGAAAATAAAAAAGATCTATAACTAAGCCATGTGGAAATTGATTTTTACTGACATTCACTGAACCTTTTCTTCCAAATACCACTGTAAATCTACCCTATGTCCTTGCCTTATTCTTTTTGAATGGGGCAATATATTATTTTTATAATTCTTTATGAAAGGTTTTGTTGGAAACTATGAAAGCAGACATCCTAATCGATATATAAGCACATAAATATAACTTGTGTGTAATATAATACACTGTATATTCTAATGCAATTTACATTATGATAGCAACTAGAGACTCAAACTAAGATCCCCTTGCGCTAGGTGCTGTACATGCAAGTACTAAGAGACGGTCTTTTTCCCAAAGGGCTTGCAATCTAAATAGACAAAGAGTGGCAGGGGAAACAAGAGCACAGAGAGCCAAAGTGACTTGTTCAAGGTCTTACATCAGGTCGCTGGCTGAACTGGGAACCGTACCCTTGTTTTCTGAGTCCCAATCCAGTACGCTATGCATTGGCTCAAGCAGCCTCTCGAATAGCTGTGATAGTGGATATTGTGGCTATGTCTACCCATAATATTGCTTTTCCAAGGCATGTCCAGCTCATTCTGTCACACACTAGTGATTATGGTGCAATATAGGGCTTTTCTTGCACACTGGTAGCTGGAATTAAAATAATCTAACGCACAAAATTGGATTGCACAAATATCTACAACACAGGCAGCAGGCAAAACCATAGATCATACAAGAAGCAAGAAGCAGAAAAGACTCTGCCACATGGACAAGCTCGTGGCCAAAGTGAGAGCTCACCACAGGAAGACGAACAGTGGATGTCTTATTTTTAAGGTAGCTATTTATGCACTTTACTGATTTAAGGCTGGATTGTGCCTGATAATACCAAGCCCCTCCTGAGAAGAGCCAAGACCTGTCAGCTCAACTTCAGCGGGAGCTGAGGAAGAGCTGTGCCTTGTAAGATCGAGTTTTCACAGAATACCTATCTCCATAGCAATTCCAGTGGGCCTCACTCACCTCTTGTCATGTACGCTGGTGAAAATCAGGAATAACTTTCCAGGGGGACCTCTATGGCTATGTCTAGACTTACGGTGGCGTAAGCGTAGACGGCGCATCCAGCTAGCACAGGTATAAATAGTAGTTTAGATGGTGATGCATGTTTTAGGTGAGTGGAGAGCCCCATGCCTGAACCCCAGGGTACCTACCCTACATAGATGTATACATGCCTAAGCAGTGCTTCCCACATCTACACTGCTGTAATGCCTATGGGTCTCTGCAGCCAATAATTATGACCCTCTGTACACACAAGAGGTGCAATTACAGTCAAAGGCAATCCAATGCTGCTCGTCAGCTAATATTTGCGGATATTTTTGCAGTTGTTCATGTGGTTCTAATAACAATACTTTGCACTCTTATAGTGCTTTCAAAGACCTTTAGCCGTTTAGTGACTTAAGACTCACAACACCCCTGTGAAATAGGGAAGGGTTGTTATAGAAAAATATATTGTCTATATTGCACAGTCAAAAAATGTTTCACTTTAAAAGGATTCCACCATACAGAGTGGTCTGTATGCAGATACCCAATAAGCATCCTTTCAGCTAATAAGGAACTGAAAAATGATTCCCTGTTGCTTTAAAAGTCGAAAGGAAGAACTCCTCCTCTATGTGCATTGTTTAAACATCTCTGTGTGGCAATCAGGTTTCCCCCCCTCACCCCACCCAAATAGCAGTGTAATTAGTTCTTCAAAGGCCCTACTCTTTGCATTTTATTTCAGCAAGTTGTCATTTGGGAAAGTCAAATTTCTAAACAGAAGTTCAACCCCTCACATATGTTTCCCAAGTTTATCTGCAGTTCACAAGCCTGTACAGAAGCTGTTTGACTCAATCTGTTGCTGGATAGGGGGAGGGCACAGGTTCACAGCAATAAACAAACCTCTTTGCAATGTCAATCTCTTCACAGCATTGGATGGGATTTCTTTGAAGCAGGGTTTGCCTGAGCTATATGAAAACTCAGGATCAGTTTCAATGTGTGCCAGGGACAAAGGCCTTTATTGTATAAAAGGAATAGAACTAAGGCCCTTTCTTCAGTGAAATCCCCGTCAATATTTTTTGTTCAGTATGAACCTGTGATCCCGGTCATGGCTAACAGAACAATGTAGGATTGTGTCTAACTAGAACCAATCTTTGTGGGCTGCTTTGCTTTAACTGAGACTTTCCACTGAAGATTACAGCCAGATCCTCAGCAGGTGCAAATTGATGTTGCTCCATTGAAGTCACATGTACCTGGTCATGAAGTCCGTGGATGGCACAGATTAACACCACCTCAGGCTCTGTCCCAATAGACAGAATCAATAAGACTCCAAAAAAGGCTGGCATTGCTCTAATATATTAGTACTATCCTGACTGCATTATAAATGTACTGCTAAGAACTATCTATCATGTTATAGCTACACTGTGTGACCACGGTCACATTACAGAGTGGTGGAAGGAGATTAAATATTAGAGCCAAAATAGTTACAGACTTATTCCATAACCTTTCATGATTTCATTGTATTTTTCCCCCTCTGATGAATGGATTTTCCTAAATTTGACAGATTTATTTTTTGTGGCAGGTATTTTTCTCTCACAACATTTAGTGCCAGTTTTCCATTAAATCCCAAGCAGAGAAATGAGGTGAACGGTAATCTATTGGTAGCTATAATTTGATTTAGGTCCATGTATCATATATGCATGACCTTTTTTTCTTAACAAAGCAGAAGTTCTGTTTTCTAAGCCTCTGTATGACAGCTGACTTGTTTGGCAGAGGGGAAAAATTCAAGGAGATGTAAATTACATAAAATAATTTAATATTTCTAAGGGCCTGTTTTAAACATCAACTTTAAACTGGAGATTTTCTACAAGCTTGTGGAATCTTTACGTATTGTTAAAGGGATTTTTGTAAAGACCTATGGCCTATTTATGAATTACCGAAAAGAATTCCACTCAATGTACTCAGGGCTGCTCATGTTGCCTCAGATTTCCTCAGATCTCTTTGGAGATTTCCAAACTCGTAAACACTGTAAATACGACCAGACATGGCAATGTCTGAATTTTGTTAAATCAATGCTTTTTTTTTTTTTTTGTAAATAATATGATCCACCATTTATTTTGCTTGACCCATATTTCATATTTAAGGAAATTAAATGAATCTCATATTTATTATTCCCAAATGCTAGGTGGCATCTGTTAACACGTGTTTAAATTAATGAAAGTTTGGTGGCGAACATATAAATAGCAGAGCAGCCTAGCTATTTTGTGGACCTAGATTTCAACACTTCACCTCAATTCTTCAGGGCTGATTCATTGGGTTAATATTTGTTCCTGTTTGGATTAGCTCTTCAGGGCTGATTCATCTGGTTAATATTTTTTTGTTGGGTCCTCTATTATACAGTGTATGGCCATATGATATATGACTGTATTGACATACAATAACTATCAGCCTTCATGTGGTGTCATTCAGCACTTCTACTTCTAGTCCTGGCCAGAGATCCGGGCCTTATTCTGACTTGTTCACAGTAATATTATGTTAGCGTAACTCCATTGATTTCAGTGAGGTTACTCCTTGTTTATACCTGCTGTAAGCAAATGAAGAATCAGGCCCTATAAGTGTACAGATGAGGACAAAAATTAAAACAAAAACAAGTTAAACTGAATTTTTCAAACCTAAAAACCCAAAGTTTTGATGGAGTTCTTTTATAATCAATCCCAGTTCATCCATCCTGAGAACTGATCCATTCCCGCCATGAACTAAAGATGACAGTATTGATTCAGTTTCATCTACACTAATTTTATATGAGTCTGATCATGATGGGCTAGATGGTAACTACGGTTTTACATAGCATAGCACCTTTGACTTCAGTGCTGAGGATCTGGCCTCTTGGTTTCAGTGGAATCACTCCCGGTTTACGCTGATGTAAATGAGATCAGAATCAGGCTCACAGAACTCATTTAAAAATAAAAATATTTGAGTCATGACAGATGTCACTGAAAAACACAACTTTAATTTGTTATTTGGCCCTGTAGTCCTTCCAAAAATCCCCATGCTGTGTTTCTCATTAGGCAAATTCACCTAAAGCGAACCAGTTGTTAAACACCCTAGTTGCCATAGTCACAAACCCCAACATCACCCATAAATGTCATCTGATAATGTTTAAAGAGCGAGAGATCTCTGCTGGAGACTTTGGGATGGAGGATTGCAGAACCTTTCTTCTCCAGCTGTGCATTTGCTGGGAACTGCACATATCTGGGGAAACACCAACATATCCCGTGCCCATATCTGGCGTCTTTCAGGTAGTTTCTGCTCCCCTTGCTACCCCTCTAACTTCAAGCCCTGAGAAAATTCTGTCTCCCACAGAAATCGTCGTACTGGGGCTTGAAAACTCCATTGTTCAAGTGGAATATAGTTTTCCTGGGCAGTCATTGTCCTGGAGGAAGAGGCACTCTCTAAGGTAGCTAAAGCCAATGCCATGAACAGCTTTGAATATCCAAAGATAGAGAACTTGAATTCAGTTGCAGAGATTAGAACACCTGGGTGTTATGTATACAAGAGGTCAGAAAAATTGGAGTGATAGGAGGGTTCTCCACAGAAAAATGAGAAAAATTGGGGATAAAATTATGAAAATATTCCACAGAAAAATTCAATTTTTCATCGAAAAACTAAAGTCAGTTTTCACAGAAAAAACAATTTTCTTTCAAAAACAGTGTAGATGGAAATTTTTCAACCAGTCCCTGCTGGTCCCCATCAAGAGCCTGATACAAAGTTCACTTTCCAAAGCGTCTGTCCCAAGACTTAGGCCTGGTTTACTCTTAAAAGTTAGGTTGACATAGCTATGGTACTTGGAGTGCGAAGAATGTACATTCCTGTGTGCTGGTGCTATGCTAACCGAATTCCTGGTGTAGACATAAGTAAGTCAATGGAAGAATGCCTCCATCAGCCTACCTACTGTAGCTCAAGGAGTTGGAGTTCCTATAGCAATGGGAAAACCCCCTTCCTTGATGTAGGCAGTGTTTATATGATGGGTGCTACAAGCAGCATAGTTAATGGCACTGCAGCTGTGACTCTGTAGCATCATAGTGTAGACATGGCCTTAGAAAGACTTTGGATCAGGCCCCATGTTTCTAGTCCAAATACTCACAACAGTGTTGCTTGTGACAAAGTGGATATTCACCCATGATAGCTCATGCTCCAATACGTCTGTTAGTCTATAAGATGCCACAGGACTCTTTGTTGCTTTTTACAGATCCAGACTAACACAGCTACCACTTTGATACTCACAACAGTGTATTCTAAATTTTCTTGCGAACATTCCAACATTTATTCAAAATTAACTGGTTTGGGACCAAGTTCACCCTTGTGCAGGGCCAGCTCAAGGCCTAGGTACCATTTCAATCACATGTAAATCCTTAAAATTAGAATTGAAGTAGGGCATAACTTTTGTGCTGCCCCCACGTCTCCCCTCCCCCCAGCAAAGATTATGAGCCATTGAGGACAATCCCACCAGTAAATCAAGGAAAGCAAATTCTGTCATGGTGAAATGATGTAAAAATCTGAACAAATGTCTATGAATAATGGTTTGTAGCATTCACCCAGCTCTATATGCTCACTCCCATCTGACCGACCAGTAGGTCACATATCCATGATAATGTGAATATGATCCTAAATGGCTTGATTCAGGTTACACATTACCCTTGTGTGCACTTTCTTCTTACAGCTATGGAACAGCTAGTTTTGAGAACATAAAAGAGAGAGGGGCCAGGGGGTGTTAGTTACAGCTATAAATTTTACAGCTTGCTGGAAACCACATTAAATGGCAACATCAGTTTATAGATCAACTCTGCAACTGCTTAGTTGTTAAAACAGGGGTGGCAGATTATTGTATTGTAGCCTAGTAAAATATGGGCACTGTATTTGCTTTGAAAGAATTTACAAGAACAATAAAATCTCAAATGTCTTTGACTTCTTATTTCTCTTGCGCTACAATAGCCTCAGGGATGTGTCCTCTGCACTTTCCTTCACCGATACAGAGGTCTGGGCCTGATTCTAGGGTCCAACAGTGGTACCCTCAGCTATGAGGAAACTTCTGTTGGTGTAGAATTGCTTTAGTGATTCTTAGGTTACTTCCCTCTTAGCCCAGGTATGTGGGACATGGATAGTGCATCTCTAAATGGTTTAAACCCCAGTGGTCTGCTGCTGCCAGAATGGCTCCAGGGCCATTGGCAGTTACCTCCGCTTTGAACAGCTAAACTATGCAGGGGTTTGAGCTAGTGCAGATGGCTCCTTTGCTTCTCTCCCCCAGGGATGTCCAGTGCTCCTTGGCTAGGATTCTCTAGCCACAGCTAAGAATCAGGCCCCACTGAGTTCTATGATATATGAGGATAATTTGCAGTCTTTTGGAGGCAATGCAAATGAAATCCATTCCCAGCTGGTGCCTAATCTCTGTCTTCCTTTTTGCTAATCTAGCCATTTATTTTGGAGCCTAAAGGGGAACAGAGCTCTTTAGAAAATGTGGCCCCAGCTGGCATTCCCTATAATGACCCATAAGGTCTATATTGATGTTTTCATGCTTTATAATATGGAAATATGGAACTTTACCTGAGATGTTTGCAGTACTTAGATGAGAACAGGGGAGGCCTGAGGGCTTATTATCCTTGACACTGTTTCATTCTGAATGTGGCAGAGTCTTGAATCAAATCTCTCCACACAGAAGAGCAACAAACTAGTGTCTTGCCACCAGATGGAGTCTTCATGATGCTTTTCTTATTAACAAGATGTTTCCAGGTTAAGAATGTAGCATTGTCAAGTGAAATTAATAGCTTAAGGCAGTATACTCAGATGGGAACTCTCCGTGAAACAGGCTTTTGTTGGCTAGGGGGTTAATTTGTGAAATTACTAAGGAGGACTTCCCCAGTGCTACTATTTGTACTTTACAATCTTTCTGTGAATAAAAACCCTATTGCTGCGTGAAAGATAATACTGAACTCAGATGAAGCACAATGCTTTTTGAAGATGCAGCTGGCTTTAGGCTAGCAAACAATACACAATGTTTTCTTGGGTATGTCTCTGTAGTGTTGATACTGTGGTGACATGAGTGGAGACATGAATCACTCATGGAATTGATATAGGACTTCAAAAATTTTTGTCGATAATGGCCAGACCATTAAAGTCAGTTGCAACATTACCATTGTTGCAAGTTCAAGCCCTGGGCTACAAGTTTGAATCTAGTCCAGCTCAGCAGAGACCTTACGTAGTCACCATCTTACGGCTATTTGGTGTTCTTTGTTAAATGGAAGGATGACCTTCAGTTCAATTCACTTTCTGGTGGATGGAAAACCATCCTCACAACTGACACCTTTTTGGCAGTCTTAGCAGAGAGTGAAGGTTTAAATGGTCATGGAGACCCCATTACACTTATCCCTCAAGATTTAGATGTTCCAGAGCACTGACAGGGTAGTGTAAAGGACCTGGAATTGTTGTGGCCTTTGCTGTACCTCTCTGTGGGGAAAAGGAGATCTTTAATCCCCCATGCTTCCAAAAATGGCACATTTCACAAGCATTAAATCCACTTACAAAATCCTGCTTATATTATTTTTAAAGGCGTATAAAATAATGGAACATCTAGTAAAGTTTATTTACTTGGTTCCCAATGGAAACGGTTCTGCATGTTGTTAGAAATTATGCTCCCAAGTTTCACGGCACCCTATGTGGTTACACATGTGGCTTGCCAATTAAAAAAGCTTCTGTTTATCTGAAGTAAAGTGAAATGGGAGGGATACCTTATTCGGTTGCCCTTCAACAGGAACAGCAAACAGGGAAGTTTTGCAAGGGAGTTCTTCAGGTGTAGGAGGAGAGATTACATGATCTTTAGGGTGAGTTTCTCCATTAGTTCATTTGTCTATTAGTTTGTGCACTTGCTTGTGGTGTGCTTGTCTGCTTGAAGATTATAATGTGGTTTATTCTGGGGGCTGTGTGCTGAGACAAACAGTGGGCTAGCCTAAGCTAGGCTGAGCGTTTACTAACAAGGCTTTAGCCTGCTATGCCTTTGTCCATAACCCTTAGGATCCCTAGAAAAGGGGGTGGGGTCACCTCCGGAGGAACAGGGGTTTAAAAAGCCAACTCCTAAGATACCAGAGAAGCTAGTGAAAGGAGGAATATTGTGAGGGAGTGTGACAGGCAGATACACCTAACAGACATATTCTAAATGTAGGCCAATAATCTCTGCCCCCATCCCCAAAACAATCAAACAAACTGAAAACCCTGCAAGAGTAAAAATAGTGCAGGCAGAAGTCCAGCAGCAGAGTGGGAGCTATCCAGTTTATTGCACTGAATGCAGTACATATGATTACCTGCCTTGCGGACAAATGGCGTATGTGTTCATGCGGTGCAGGCAGCTAGCTCATGGCTCTCAGAGACACTGTAGAGGTTCTTGAGGCCAGAGTGACTCAGCTGGAGGAGCTGAGACAGAGGGGTACCCGGAGGACACTTTCAGGGGCACCCCCAGTCTGACAGCCCCTGTGCTATTAAGGAGGATGTAAGTCTCAGGGCAGGAGATCATTAAGCTGGAGCAGAAGGAAAGAATCCAATAGTTGGGACCCTCCTTCCAGATGATGTCATGGTATCCTCTTGCACTGAGGATACCCCTCTTGTAGGGAGGTAATTTTAATTACTAGGAAAAGCCAGGTAATAATAATGCCTTTTCACAACTGCATCACATTATTGTCTTATAATCTATTTGTGATCCATTATACCCACAGATCCTTTTCAGCAGAACTACCGCCTAGCCAGCATTTCCCCATTTTGTAGTTGTGCATTTGATTTTCCCTTCCTAAGTGAAGTACTTTGCACTTATCTTTATTGATTTTCATCCTGATGAATTCCGACCAATTCTCAAATTTGTCAAGGTTGATTTGAATTCTAATCCTGTACTCCAAAGTGTTTGCAAGCCCCTCTCAGGTTGGTTTCATTTGCAAAGTTTATAAGCATACTCTCTACTCCATTATCCAAGGCATTAATTAAAATATTTGAATAATACTGGGCCTGGGACTGATACCTGCAGGATCCCCTAGATAAGTCCTCACAGTTAGTTAATGAACCATTGATAACTACTCTTTGAGGGCTTGGCTTCATTAGACATTTCAAAGTGCTGTCCCGGCAGCGCTGCGGGAGTGCTGCCCTGGCAGCACTTTGAAGTGTGAGTGTAGTCAAAGCCGCAGCACTGGGAGAGAGCTCTCCCAGCGCTGCTTGTAAACCACATCCCTTACAGGTGTAGCGTGCAGCGCTGGGAGCCGCGTTCCCAGCGCTGCCGCCCTGATTACACTGACACTTTACAGCGCTGCATCTTGCAGCGCTCAGGGGGGTGTTTTTTCACACCCCAGTTGCAGCGCTGTAAAGTGCCAGTGTAGCCAAGGCCTGAGTCTTTAAACCAGTTGTCCACCTACCTTATAGTAATTTCATCTAGACCACATTTCCCTAATTTGCTCATGAGAATTTCATGTGGGTCTTGGTCAAATGCCTCACTAAAATCAAGATATATCTTGTCTACTGTTTCCCCACATCCATTAGGACATTAACCCTGTCAAAGAAGGAAATCGGTTTGATTTGGCATGAGTTGTTTTTGGCAAAGCCATGCTGGCTATTCCTTATAATGCTATTATCCTCCAGGTGCTTATAAATTGTTTGTTTAATAATTTGTTCCAGTACCTTTCTAGGTATCAAAGCTAGGTTTACTGGTCTGTAATTTCCCATCCTCTTCCCTTTTTTAAAGATAGGTGCTATGTTTCCTCTTCTTCAGTCCTTTGGGACCTCACCCATCCTCCATGATTTCTCAGAGATAATGGCTAATGGTTCTGAGATTACTTCAGATAGTTCCTTAAGCACCTTAGCGTGAATTTCATCAGGCCCTGTGGACTTGAAAACATCCAGCTTCTCTAAATGTTCTTTAAACTGTTCTTTCCCTATTTTAGCTTGTGTTCCTTCCCCCTTTTTGAGAATATTAATTGTGAGGAGTATCTGATCACCATTAGCCCTTTTAGTGGAGACTGAAGCACAATAGGCATTACATACCTCAGTCTTCTTGATGTCATCAGTTATTAGCTCTCCTTCCCCGCTAAGGGACATAAAAGGCAATAAGAAGAGGTTATTATAATACATTAGGGGCAAGGGAAAGACTAAAGTAGGTCTACTACTTAGCATGGCAGAAGAGTTTTCAGCTGTGCCTTTAATATTGTCACCTTGAGAAACTGCCAGCTCTCCTGAACTCCTTTTCCCCTCAGGGACCATTCTTTCTACCCATGGTATCTTATCTACAAGTTCTCTTAGGCTACGTCTACACTACAGGATAAATTCGAATTAGCTTAAACCGATTTTATAAAACAGATATTATAAAGTCAATTGTGCGCATCCACGCTAGGCACATTTATTCGGTGGTGTGCGTTCATGGTCCGAGGCTAGCGTCGATTTCTGGAGCGGTGCACTGTGGGTAGCTACTGTAAAATAATGAGGCCAATATCGTTGATTTGCGTCCACACTAACACTAATCCGATATAGTAATATCGATTTTAGCGTTACTTCTCTCGTTTTGTAGGAGTAAAGAAATCGATTTAAAGAGCCCTTTAAATCGATATAAAGAGCAGTGTAGTGTGGACGGGTGCAGCGTTAAATCGATTTAACGCTGTTAAAATCGGTTTAACAGTGTAGTGCAGACCAGGCCTGAGTTTGTTAAAGTCTGAGGTTGTCACATCAAGAGTCAACCATGCTTCATTAAGGCTTCTGTGTCAGCCTAGCAGCTACTCTCTGTGTTACCAGGTAGCACAGACCAGAACATCAAGCAGGGCTTTGGCACAGGATAGATTCTGGCTGTGAGCAGTTTGGCTTCTGGAATGAGGAGTTTGATATCTTCTTGGTAATGTGTCCCTTCAGAGTTCAGCCCTGTCAATATTTAGATGTTTCCTTATTTACAGTTCTTTTCTAAAAAATAAAGCCCTTATCAGGAAAGGGTTGTAACATGCATCTAGAAATAATTCATTTCCAGCTCAGAGTTTTCTATTTCCCCAGCTAAAAACATTATTTTGAGATAAAATCTGACACATTCTCACCATTTGTCTCTCTGGCAAAAGGAAGAAAAGAGTCGGTCAGTTTCTGGGTCTGACGTACAGGATGTCACTCGAGAAGTCACCCCTGATAACTTCAATTTGAACTTGTACTCTTACATAAGTGAAGTTGATTTATAGATTAGCAATAGAGGATTCAAGGACACAGCTTCATGTGATTATTTGAAATAATAAGAGGATTTGTTTTACTTTATGCTTCTTTTGCCAATGAGTTTAACACTAGGGATCATATAGTGCACTGTCTGACGTATTAACATGGTGTCTTCATCATGAACCCACACACCATTCAGTCACGAGGATCTGGCTTAGCATACCTTGAGAGTGACTTGGGGAAAAGGTCTGATCCCTCCTGAAGCAAAAATCCTTTCAAATCCTGAGCAAGAGCTGCAGGAGCAGGCAGTGAATTTGGCTTTCACACTAAAGGTATCTAAAAACCTATGTCAGATGCCAGAGTAACTGTGACAGACTAGGCAATGGGTGTCAAAAACCCAGCGTTCAAGGTATCCATGTGGCTCGCATGGCAGATTCAGCTTCAGTAAAGGCAGATCAAATCCACCTGTAATGGAGTGGCCAAAAATCATTTTAAAACCGGAAGTGATCATTGTAATCATCTAATCTGATCTCCTGTATAAAACAGACCATAGGACTTCCCAGAACTAATCCATATCTCTTAGAAAATCATCTAATCTTGATTTTAAAAATTTCAGTGATGGAGAATCTTGCTTCAGTGTTTTGTTTCTTTTAAACATGTGGTGCTTGATTTCACAGAATGAGGCACTTTCACAGAGTGAGGTGCTGGGACAGTTCCGCTTGCATTAATCAAGATAGGAATGCATTTTTATAACAAACCACTTTAGTTTTGTTTTGTTTTTAAACTATTTTTTTAATTCCATGCTGTGCATGCCAGTATTTCAACGCTGCATTTTCAACATGTATTTATAAAGGATTTATTTCCCCAGATTTGGGACAGTTAGGGTAAAGAAAAGGAGAATCATTGGGACAACTATAAAAACCAAAGTTTGGGCTTAATTGTCTACATTTTAAAATGATCTTACAATCAGATTTGGACAGGGATAATGTTCACGCAGAGGGATCCTATTGCAGAAGTGGTGCCTTATGGGCATTTTTGAATATAACTCTGCCATAGGCAGTAGAGCATGTCACTCCATTTATTTATGATAGTGGATCTGCTAACACGTCTTGGCACGTCAGGGTGTGGCAAGGTTTAATTTTGGTAATGGTTGCATGAGCTTGATTGCAAGCAGGAAGCAATGAGCAACATTGAAACTTTCATCTCTTCACCCAAAACCATTCCCAAAATGAGTGTGCTCACATGCCCATTCATTCTTTTTCTAGAATGTAACTAAGTGCTGTAAAACATCCATTTTAAATTAAAACAACAGAACCAAACATCCTGTCTCACATTAGTTCCCCCACATACACCACCCCTGTGAATTGTACTCCATCTGTTAAAGCCGTAAAATATGTGTGTGTGTGTGTGTGAGACTGATTGCTTTTAAAAAAATCCAAACATGCAATGTGACAGATTATTAATTATAGAAGAGCCATTGGACAAGCCGACAAATGAATCCCCATTATATGTAGTGTTGATAACTTGGGCTTTCTCTGTGCAGTGAGTGTGATGGCTACCAGTAGGATCAGAGAACATTTCTCTGCACTCCATCTTTATGCCACACTTCTTTGCCTATGATTGCCGAAATATTCTGTTATGAATATACCTGGTTATTCCATCTACTTGTTTTATGGGGAAAATATGCTCCAGCTTGTATGATGAAGAAAAAAACTATCCCTACTTTTATGTCTGGATTCTTCATCTTAAACTCTTATTTCCAGCAAATTGTTCTGTCTCAATTTTTTTCAGTTTTCTTTTGCTCTTTTTAATCAGGAGTGCATACCATGGTTATTGGGCACTGTTTTCTGGGTGTTTTATCACTATTATGTATTGTTCTTAAAGGTTCTATTTATAATAAGACCCCTTTACACTGCTCTGACAGTGTAAAAAGGCCTTAAATTGGGCATAAATTACAGGTACGCCAACTTTTAGGTGTAAATGAGACAAATGAGAATCAGGCACATAATACTGGTTTACTTAATATTACATCTATAGTACTCAAATTGTAAACTGCACTGTGCAATATCTGAGCTGTGCCAGACAAATAAGGTCCTTTCCCTTCAGAGCTTATGGTCTAACTGCACAGGTGAATATGATGCAAACCAAACACACTCACATGTGGTGATCACAGCCAGAATGCTTCCTGGACAGGTGTTTTTTTAGAAGTATTCTGAGGAGGAGATAGAGGTATACTTGCATACTTCCATTGAAAGGTTATGTCTGGCATGCAGGAAACCAAGGGAGAAATAGAGTGGGCCAAGAGAAAAATGGTTGGATTCAAAGCCTATCAAGTCAATTAGAATCTTTCACTGACTTCAGTTGGCTTTGGATCAGGTCCAAAGGGAGCTATCTGAAAAGTGGCATATGTGGAACACAGGGAGTTAATGTTCTCAGCACAGGTTAGCAGGAGCTTTCCTGTACATTCATTACAAGCAGATCTCCTCACTCAGCATTACTCACCCTCTTTTTTTTTTTTTTTTTGGTCTGTCTTCCTTCCAGGTTCTGCTATGTATAATTTTAAGACACTGGATCAGTTTGGATTAGGTTATTCAGAGTACTTCATGAACTACCCTTGAGGACCAAATTTTCAAACCCGGGTGACTAAACTTAGGCATCTTGGCTCAGATTCTGCAGCTAGTCCCCTAAGTCACTGAGGGGATTAAGTCACATGGGTGCTTTTAAAAAAAATCTTATGTGACTTGCCCAAGGTCACACCGGAAGTCATATGCTACTCAGATAAACAACATTTGTATCAATTAACATTTTGTATCTACCAGCGCTAAAAAAAACTCGCAAAAACTGAAACCATCTAAAACTTGTCTGGCTATACTTTTCATTAAAAGGCTGAAGTTTATCTCAAGTTTGTTGAAAGACTTGCAAATCTCTGAAGACAACCTAGGCCCACTAACAAGCAAGTCTAGTCTGGTCTGGTCTATGCTCTTCCATAAAACCTATCATGTATCCAAAATGAAAGCTGAACACTAAGGCCCTGATCAAACAAAATGGAAAGATTGCCATTGACTTCAATAAGCACTGGGTCAGATCCTAAGAAAAGAAACTAATGTTATATATGTATTTTATCAGAATAATTTGCTCTATGCAATTTGGCAGGAAAATAAACATAATTTTAAAATGTTTGAATTTGTGTGTACCACAGCATATACATCATAAATATTCTGAGGGTAAGAGCCTCAAGTTGGTATAGTCTTTATACTACTGTAGTGCCTAGGAGTCATTGTACTTGGTGCTGAACAAAAATAGATGGTCCCTGCCCCAGACAGCTTACAGTCTAAATACAAACCAAGAGACAACAGATGGATACAGATAGATTGGAGAGTACAAGGAAATAAGGCATAAATAGATCAAGGGGATTCTTTAATAGTCAATGGGAGTTTACACCAGCTAAGGATCTGTCCCTGTAGCCAGTTGCCTCCACACAATTGAGTTGGTGAACCATCAGCCAAAGCTTGGTTTGTAAATATATTGTTCTCTGTGGGGAGTTTTCCGTTCACCTTCTTCTGCGAGAAAGGTGCACAGGGCCCCTTTCCCAACCAGTCTATAGTTCAGAAAACCTCTTTTCCTAGGGGAGTAGGTGGCGTCCTCTTCGTTACTCAGCCATAGGGAGCTGAAGCCAAGAATGGGGACAGAGCCCGCCAAAAAAAAAGCTGTCCTCCACCCAAATGAGTAAATATAATTTCATTAAAAACAGAGTGGAAAATTTTCTGAAAATACTCATGTTCTTCACGTTTTCCAGAATCAGCTTTTTCTTATGCAAGTAAATCCCCACAGCTGTGCAGCATAATGAGACCTTAGGGTACGTCTACACTGCACGATTATTTCGAATTAGCTTAAACCGATATTACAAAACAGATCTAATAAAATCGGTTTAGCGCGTCCACAGTGGGATCCCGAAATCGATTGTTTGCGTCCATGGTCCAAAGCTACCATCGATTTCAGGAGCGGTGCACTGTGGGTAGCTGTTCCTCAGCTATCCCATAGTTCCCACTTCCGTGTTGAGAGCACAGTGCCTGATGGGGCAGAAAACACTGCCCCGGGTGGTGCTGGGTACAGCCTCACCCCTCCCTTTGTGAAGGCAGCAGACAACCCTTTGGCGCCTTTTTCGCGGAGTGCATTGAGCAAACGCCATAGCACAGCAATCTTTCCCTTTTTTTTTTCACGTGGTGGTGGGGGGAAATAAACTGAGGAGCTGTTCCCTGAACCACGCCAGACACTGTGTTTGAACCTACAGACATTGGGAGCTCAGCCAAGAATGCAAATAATTTTCAGAGACTGCTGTGGACTGTGGGATAGCTGGAGTCCTCAGTACCCCCTCCCTCCCTTCATGAGCGTCCATTTGAGTCTCTGGCTTCCCGTTACGCTTGTCACACAGCGCTGTGTATCCTGGAGTTTTTTATTCAAACGCTTTGGCATTTCGTGTTCTGTAACGGAGCTGAATACAACAGATTTGTCTCCCCATACAGCGATCAGACCTAGTATCTCCCGTACGGTCTATGCTGGAGCTCTTTTTCGATTTCAAACTGCATCGCCAGCCGTGCTGATCAGAGCTCCACGCTGGGCAAGCAGGAAATGTAATTCAAAAGTTCGCGGGGCTTTTCCTGTTTACCTGCCCGCTGCATCCGAGTTCAGATTGCTGTCCAGAGCGGTCAGTGCTGCACTCTGGGATACCGCCCGGAGGCCAATAACGTCGATTTCCGTCCACACGAACCCTAATCCGAGTTATCACTATCGAATTTAGCGCTACTCCTCTCGTTTGGGAGGAGTTCCGAAATCGATTTAAGGAGCCGTTTAACTCGATATTAATGACGACGTCATGTGAACGGATACAGCGTTAAATCGGTATATCGGCCATTAAACCGATTTAAAGTCGCAGTGTAGACCTGGCCTTAGACAGGTCTTCCTTCAGGCTCACCTTTTCCCTCTCCCCTACTACTCCCGCCCAAAGGTGTGGAGTACCAAATGCAGCGGAGGGGCTCCAAAATTCAGAAAGAAGAGTAAGTACAGACTCACCTCTTTGAAAAATGTGGGGCTTTTTTAGCAGGATTTTTGCTACTTTTCCAGCCCTCTATGGGAAATTTCTGAGGGCATAATGTGGCTTTTAATGCTTTGCTAAGCAGAAAGTCCATCTTTGGAGGGGAGATTTCGACGACTACATTTCTAGTCAGTGGACCCCATTGTTCTGATTATTTACTAAATTAGATTGTTTAGATTTCTATTTCTATTTTAGCTTCTTTTTTTTAGGGCTAGATTGTGCACATGGAGCAGTACAAGAAGGTCCGTGGAGACCAATAGAAGTGCCATTAAATTAACAGGACTTCTTGTGGGGTGAGATTCTATTCACTGTAAGGATGGTACAATCTGTCCCTTGAATTGTAAGGTCTTCAGAGTAAGTTGAGCATCTGCATACCAGAGGCCTTATTCTCAGTTGGAGCCTCAAGGCACTAGCGTAATACTATTTCTAATAAGGCAAGGTGATTATGTCCTATGGCAATGAGCACAGTGTAGATACACAGATAGATAGTTACAACGAGTACACCCACTCTTTTAACTTCCATCCTAAACTTTTTACCATTCAGTTTAAGCCCACTCCTTTCCCAAGGCTTTAATTTACCAAGGCCATTATAACTGAAATGTGGATTTCAACGTTAGTCTGACTGGACACCAAACACACAGAGCACAGGCAACCTCCTAATGTATTATGTCACCAATACTTCCACCAGTATTGATAGATTAAGTGGACCCAATCTTTAGTCCCTCAGTAAATCTCTGAAGCAGAAATTAAAGCTACGTAAATATCAGTCATTTATAAATCATCAGTTCAAGATACAAATGTGCAAAATGCCCCTTTCCAAACCACCTTAGGACACAGCTTGCTGATTTTATAGATACACATAGATTTTTTTTATGACCAGAATCAATGTTGTTCTTTACATGCATATGTGTAATGTTTGACATATGATGTAAATTTACTTTTACAGCATCTTACATAAAAGCTACTGTGTGTGTTGACCTTAGAATTTATAGATTGTAGAAAACTACCTACTGGATTTGATTCATCGTATATTTTTCTGTACCATGAAAATGCTCAAGATCTGAAATACACGAGGACAAATTCTGCTGAGAGCTACACCCATTCAACCTTCTTAAACTTCACAGTTGTACCTGAAGGGAATTGTTGGCCCATCTTAGGTTTAAGTAAAGGGCTGACTTTTTTTTTAAAGAGCCCCGTCTCATAACTACATTTCTACTGACTCAGATCATCTAATAGAATTGATTAAATAGACTCTTCCACGTGAAAGCTGTAAGTTATGAATGTCTCACAAACAAAAGACATTTAACAATTACAATCTGAGGTTGGACTCAGATCCAGCCTGAGAGAGACCCATTATTTTTTCTCAATTGCTTGTATGACCATGCAAGGCCAACGCTGAAAGTCAATGGGAGTCTTACTTGAGTAAGAACTACAAGTATGGTGTTTATAGCTATCAAACTGATGGCTTTTTGTTCCTGTATACTCTAAAAAAAATTTCTATACATTTTCCCTACGTGTAGAGTGCAGTGGCCATTTTGTTCTCAAAGTTCAGTGCAGATTGTTAGAGAAGACACACACACACACTCTGTGCTCTCTTTGTTCTTGTTTGTTATAGTTGCTGCTGTTCTGTTGATCTAAGATGAAAGTTGTTTATACTGAATGTTTTTAATTCTTCTTTGTGCAGTGGGAAAACAGAGCATACAAGATTTAAATCTGAATTGTTATCAGATCCATGGCAGGCTTACGTAAGATTGCCTATCTAACTTTATAATTCAAGCCATTTTCATGCTTGCAAACACATAAATAAAAAAGCTAAAACTAAGAACAAGCCATGCATGCATCTGAGTGGATGTGTTTTGTTTAAAAGTATCGTTAAGGGAACTTCCCATTATGTCTGGCAGGGAGTAAGTTTCTTTTAATGATTTTATTAAAAAGTGAATTAAAGGCCAAAGGTTGCTTTCCTACAGCCTTTAATTTCCTGTTGCATTGCCAAATGCCATGTGCATAAATTGTTTGGAACACCAGACAAAGGAGCTGTCCTGGAAGATCAGCTTCCATACAGCCAGACTGCCAGTGTTTCAATACTTGGGCTGACTTCAGATGTGAGTCTGTTCTCTCAATTCAATTTAAAATCAGAAAAACACAATGGCAAAGCACATGCTTATTAGTCAATTACAGATACAAGTCTTTGGAACAGGAAAGTAGTGGCATAGTCTCAGATGAGATGTAAGCACTCCTCTATGTAGTGTTTTTGCAGCCATGTTGGCCTCAGAATATTACAGAAACAAGGCTGGTGAGGTAATGTCTTTTATTGGACCATTTTCTGCTGGTGAAAGAGACAAGCTTACAAGCTACTCAGAATCGTGTAGCTCAAAAGCTTATCCCACTCACCAAAAGGAGTTGGTCCAATAAAAGATATTACCTCACCCACCTTGTCTACCTAAAACAACGAGAAGTCCTTGTGGCACCTTAGAGACTAACGCATTTATTTGGGCATAAGCTTTCTTGGGCTACAACCCACTTCATCGGATGCATGGAGTGAAAAATTGTCTGCCTTGTCTACCTAAGCATTCTAGTTAAAATCTAGGACCTGATTCTCCTCTGACTCACACTAGTTTTACATCAGTGTAATTCCACTGAGTTTTACAGAGTGAGAGGAAAATCAAGCTCATTGTCTTGAAAAAGACCCATTCCCGGTGTTTCACTTCTGTACTCGGATTATTAATGCGAGTTTGTATTTCCATTGCATCTTTATACAGTGTCATGAATAATTTTCAATAACTCAAACAATTCATGCTGTAGTTTTAATCCACTATTAATTTATTTACTTATTTGTGGTTCATGATGTACATCTAATACTTCAAGCTGAGGAGCTGCTGGGCAACTGCAAACATTGAGCACTAGCCTTATTTACACAGAAGTGGACAATTTCATTAAATAATAGTTAATAATTAATAAATGTATATAATGCCTGTTATCCAAGAATCTGACACCCCCACAAACTCCCTGGGAGGTATTGTATTACCCTCCTTGTGCAGTAAAGAGATGATAAGTGGTCACAGTGATGTTGGGGCAAAGCTGGGAATATAGCCCAGGAATCCTGACTTATACAACCACATCTTGCATCTGGGGAATCACCGTTCAAAACATGAGTGACACTGACCAGGAAGGTGATGTAGCAAGGCTGTCCAATGTAGGTGTTAATTCATCACTTTTCTTTAACAGCCCTTGGCTGCAGAGTTTGTATGGAGCACAGGTGGCAGGCATAGCTGCTCCCTCAGCAGAAACCCCAAGGGATCGTTGCATAGCAACACTGCCTGTGCTTCCTTAGAGCAAGTTTCCCCCTATAATGCATGAGGCCTCAATAGCTCAGGGAGTTGTAATCTGCATCTCTGTTCTGCACTTTAGTGGACCTGTCTCACTACAGGCAAACTATAAAGTGTAGGCAAACAATGACAACCTTTAAACCGCTGTAATAAAGCAACGTTAATTTACCCCACTGCTAGAGCCATAAAACAGCCATTTAATCATGTGCTCATAGGAAGTTTTTTAAAAAAAGTGTTTGTATTGTTTCTGAAGAAATATAGTATATATGAATATCTGATTGCTGAGGCAACAGCATGGCTGTCATGTTCCAGATAGTTAGCGAAGACTGATCGTTACAAGAAATGGAGCTGCAGACTAATTTTGTCTGGGAAATTCTTGCTGTATGAATTTTTCACTCTGCTTCATACAAACTCTGCTTGAGATTGTTATTGTGCCTGTAGCCCATGCCAGGAGTGTGAGCTTTTGTCCCCTGCTGATGGCTGTTCCCCATATGAGTGTGTTGTTGCCTCCAGCTAATGGAGTTAGCCCCAGATCCAGAGCCATTCAAAGCAAAGGGAGCCTTTCCATTGCCTTAAACAGGCATTGGAAAGGCCATTAATCCTGATGCTCAAGTGGTGCTCAGCAGTGTCTTTGAACTCCTGTTGGCCCCAGACACTCAGGACAAACATTTCCAAGCAAGGGTTGTAGGTGACTCATCCATGGAGAGACAAAAGCTACATCTACACTACTAGTGCTGTAGCAGCAGAGATACAGCGTTGCAGCTATGTCACTGTAGTGCCATAGTGTAGACACTTCTTACAGCGACAGAAAGGGTTTTTCCATTGCGGTAGGTAATCCATCTCTAGGTGAGAAAGGAATTCTGTCGACCGAGCCACACCTACACCGGGGGTTAGGTTGGCTTAAATGTAGTGCATGGGGTATGAATTTTTCACACCCCTAAACACTGTAACTATGTCAACCAAACTTTTAAGTGTAGGCTAGACCTGAGTCTGTGTCCCCCTCCAGTGGCTGTTACACAAAAGAGGTTTAGGAGTCGGTTACTGCTGATAACTAAGAGGTTTAGGAGAGAATTTTCAAAAGAACCTGAGTGACTGTCAGTAAGATTTTTGCTCCTAAGTCTCATAGTTATTTTTGAAACTTCCATCTTTAGTCCTATCTTCAAATGGTAGATGCTCATGGTTTTAGCCTAGAAAGTTTTAGGTTTACACCACACTGCTGATTATACAGCTGCTGCAGGTTTTTTCTCTTGCATAATCAATAATGCTTTAAGATTTAACTCCCAAATTGTCAAGGTGTTTTTAGGTGTTCAACATTAGACACCTAGAAGGAGTCCAAAAATCCTGACTCCTTTAGGTACCAAATGCCTCCTGAAATGTGCTAAATACCCTCAACTTTGTTGCACAATTGGACCTTTAAACTTTCGGGATCAAATTAATAAGATAATGTTAGCTTTAAATCTCAGAGTTTCATGCACTGTCACCAAACAGATTGCCACATGCTTGAACGTGTGAACATAAGATTGTGAAGCATGTGAACAAAGACTCCTTTCTTGCAGTGCGTCCCAAGGATATGAAATGTCATATGGGTGTAGGCAATGGGATCTATTTTTCCTCCAAAGAGATTGTTCCATGACAAATGAGGTCAATTTTGATGCAACTTAGACAAAAACATGACAGAATTTGGCTTTCCCACATAATACAGTGTGTGGAATGGATATTGAAATCACGGTATGGTTCACATGCAATGAGTCATTTTGGTGGCATGTAACAGAAGAGGAGGCAAAATGGAGGAGTGTTTCCAGCCTAAATGACCATGTTCAATGTTTCCAAAAGCACAAAAGGTGGGATTTTCAAAAGCACCTAAGTGAGTTAGGTGCCCAATTCCTATTTAAAGTTGGGTGCCTGGAACTTTTGAAATTCCCATTCAAAACCCTTCAGAAAGACACATATGCAGATAAAACTACTCCTGAGTTTCAGTTTGTTTACCTAACTGCCTTTTGTCAAGTGATGCTTATTTGGTGCTTAAAGAAATACTTCGAACTACTATCTGCAAACATGCTTTTTGCAAATCCAGGCATTATTGACTTCTCGCTTTACTTATATTTTCTCCATTTATATTGATGGAGTATATAATGCACAGAATCCCTCTCTCCATTACCCCTGACCCTTCTTACAGAATCATCATGTATTTGAATCTAGAATGTGTGTCCAGTCACTCCTGTTGTTATTTCTGTGTGTTTTAATTCAAGATATATCACTACAGAGGGCCAATGGCTCAGACTCTTGTGGGAGTCAGGAGACATGGTTTCTAATCCCAGCTCTGCTAGTGACCCACTGTGTGACCTTGAACAAGTCACATCATCTCTCTGTGTCTATGTCTCCTTCCGCCCTATGTCTCACCTATTTAGATTACAAGTATTTTGGGATTGGAGACTATCTCATCCTCTATAAAATTTACAGCATCTAGGGCCCCAACCTTTATTGGCCCATGTAGATGTACCATAATAAATATACAAACAATAATTTTCAGCATCCTCATTTCTGATGATCACTATAACAGTTAGCTATTGTTTTTTTAATTGTGGGTGAAATTCAGAGGGTCCTATGCACCACTGAAGAGCTACAGGAAGGGATAGACACTAGTGTCACTGAGATCAGAACCTGATCCTTAGCTTGGAAACACAAAGCTAAATTTTACCCTCATATTCCATCTCTTGGATCCTCTTTGGTTGCCTACATGGCTGTTCTGTATTATGATCCTTCTAAATAAGCAGCCTGTCATTAGCTTTTATCCCAGTGCTTGCTCAGCCGGACTAAAGTCTAGGTCTCTTTGTTTTTAAGACTTGCACGGCGTGTAAGTGCCAGATGTTCCCCATCTCTGGGCTCTTGATGAAATAAACAAGAACTGCCAATAACCTTCACCTTTCAACTCTTACATTACCTATTCCTAATGCACGAAAAATTGGATGTGTGTTGACACAGGGAGGTTTTGGACAACCTCCCAGGTTTATCTCAAAAGTCTTGTTCTCTGGACAAAGATAAGCACAGGAGAACAAATTGCAGTGTCACTGTAAGATTCACCTTCCACACTAAGAAAGAGGTGGACTCCTTCAGAGGAAAAAGAGGCATGGGAGATTACCATCCAGGTTTTACCAAATATTTTTAGCCTGGGTTTGAGGTCACATAGAAACTAGATCAGCACAGGGGAAAAAAAGAGGCCTTGATTCTATTTTTCTTCACACTAGTGTAAACCTGCAATGAAGTCCATGCAGTTACATCAATGTATAATTGGTTCAAATAAGCACAGAATCAGTCGTTGACTGTTTATGTAATGTATCACTGCTTGCCACATATGGCAGACAGTCATTCCATGTTTTATTCCCTTTCAGTCCAGGCATCCAAGCATGGGGTTTTATTTGCCCCACTAACCCAAGAAATGAAGTCACGATCTTAGCTTGTTATAGAAAATGCTTTTTATTAATATTAATAATAATAAATAAATTTATATCAAAATCTACATTCATTCTGAGCTGTCGCTTCCTTTTTGTGAGCCTCTTCCACAGCCTCTGGCTTGAAAATATTTTCAGCACTCGCTTTGCAGCTGAGAGCAAAGATCCCCTCCAAGACAATTGCTCCTTGCTTTCCAAGGAATCGTGAGAGGGTGTTGCTTGAAGAGGCTGGGATCAACTGTCTAATCACACACATTCAGTTCTTCCAATGAACGATAGCCCAGATCTCACTCCCCAACCCCATATAGCAGGATTTGGCAAAGCCATTGTGTTGACCCCAGCAGCCGCTCCTTTTTCATCTTGATTCAATAGATGAGAAACAAATGCTATTACAGTATTAAGATTGCAAATCAGTTTCAATTATTATAACCCCCCATTTGCCTTCACCTGCAACTTTCCAAAAAGATCCTCTTTTGGGGATGACATTTTCCATGCTTGGTGTTGGCTGAAAGGTGAACATTTAAGAAAAAGAGAGTAAAATCTTTTATGCCATTTTTCTGACATGTGTAGCTAAAAAAAAATACATTTTTTCCCATTGGAAAAAAGACTGTTGCTTCAAATTTCAACACAGAACTCAAAAACAACTTCCTGGCTAAACTTGTATCCTGGCATGTACAATGATAAAGGTTCCTTTGGTTTTGAAAGCTTCTGCTAGTTTGGGAGATAGTCCCTGCATTTAAAATGGTAGTCTGACCCCTCAAACGGAGCTTTTCAAGTGCACCCACTTTAAATAATGTTCATTTTGGAGTGTGTCTAAGTTTGAAAAATATTAGATATGAATGAAATCTAAGTAGGTAATTGAGAATATTATATGAGCAGAGATTGAGCAATAGCTTTTGAGCATGTTCACTAGGCACTGAAGATCTCAGTAGAGTTGTGGAATGCCTCTAGCCACTTTTGTGATATCACAATGCATATTCTCTCTGCTTAGCCAGTGAGGACTTGGGCACAGACAATACCTGTTGCTGGCATATTTTACTTGCAAGACCTTTTCTCACTGTCTTATAGCACTGTCTTCCCAATGTTAATAATAATGCATGACCTTCCTACCAGGAACAGCTATGATGCTCTGTTAATAATAACTATAGAAGAAGAATGGTAGTGTCACAGGCAGGCCGACCTTTTAAGACAACCTGAGCTCAGCCTTAGCTGTGACCTAGCAGCTACCCATCAGCCTTGCCTATAATATAGCAGTTTAGTGGTAATTACTGATTCTAGCTGGGTGTGATGGAACGTAATTAGAATGACTGACCTCAGCTGTGAAGGTGTACTGAAACAAAGCTGAACCCAGCAGAGAAGGAGGAGACAAAGGAGAGAGGAACAAGGAGGGGTCCCTGTCTGGGAAAGCTGCCCTAGAAAAAATCCACAGGGAGTAGGTTAGGTACCTGTGGGGGATGACTTGAGATAAGGCTTATAAGGGGCAGGGAGGTCCTTGAGGTAAACTGCCTCAAGGTAAACTGGGGAAGGGAGCGGGGAATAGAGCTGAGGAAGAAGGGGGAATTCTGCAGGGCCCAGGAGTAGAGGCAGAGAAGAAGGCTGCAGAGTGACTCAAGGGGAAGAGAGATGTATTCGTTTGAATGGATACTTGGCCCGTTGGAGATGAGGACCCCTTGCAACATCATGCCCCGACACAAGGGGTGCGCTTGTGGTGATGGTCCAACATTACCTGCAGGCACGTAAATGTGCAGATTTCAGTGTCTTTCCACGTTTGTTGTTTTGTAAATGATAAACTCTGATATAAAGTCATTATTTCTATCTTACTGAGCTGCACGGTTTACCTCTGACTTCAATGGGAGCAGAATTAGGTGACTGCTGAGCACTAGTGAAAATCTCATCTGCAACCTCTTAAATTGTTCTCTTTTCTGGACAGGGACCAGGCCTTCTCACTTGTCTGTAATACCCAGCACGCTATGCCAATAGCTAATGCTGCAGAATTCAACAAGAAAAGCATAGTTCTAAATAAGTACCTGATGGGAGCTTCTGGCTACTAAGCACATTTGAAAACCTGGCTGCTCAGCTCTGCAAAGTTTGCAGTACTCTGACTGCAATGGGAGATGCATGAGGCCCCAATTCCACAAGGTACTTAAGCACCATTGAAGTAAAATGACACGTTTCTAGTTAGGTCTATGCACTTTGCTGAACTGGAGCCTAAATTCTTTGCTGGGTCTGGACCAAAGTGCTCAGCACCTTCCAGGATTGAACTCTTATTTAGGAGCTCACATATGGATTTGGGAGCTGAAATGTAAGTTTCTCTTTTTTTAAAATCTTGGTCAAAGCACAACAGATTTTTGATAGCTAGAAAATACTATTAAAATATTAGCATTAAACAATTTATTTAAAGGAGCTCAGCTGCTGTTGAATCTTAATGTGTACCTCCATGATGGGCTAGTTTGATCATATAAGACAGTGTATGCTGTACATCTATATATGTTGTACAGAGATGCAGGAGTGTTATTAAATGCTCTAGATATAAGAATTCATGCATATACACAGGGCCAGTTTCTGGTATTATTACTCACCCTGAATAGTACTGTACCTTACGTGTAGCCTCCAACAAAGTAAAAATGAGTTCTTGAATGTTCACCGCTTTTGGATATCTATTTGTTCAGGTGCTAAAATATAGACTTTTGAGCCTACTCAAAAGGGGCCCAGCGCACCTCAACTCAGGATTGGGGCCTAGAGGGATCTTGACCCCCTACTCCTCCCCCCCAGCCCTCCTCCCCACTCACCCTGCTGCTGGGACAAGCGGGGGAGGGGGCCCAGCTGTGGATAGGCTCCCGTTTTTGAAAACTCTGGCCATTGTGTTTTGTTCTGAGTTACTAATCCATAAAAGTTTTCAGTGTAACAGAACATGTTTGGGTGTTCTTTAGATATCACTTTATGGCCTAATTCAATAACCAACGCTAATGATGTCCATTTTACCCTTGTTTATCAAACCATTTTGTGTCAGTGCATGGTCAACAGGAGCTGTTTGCCCAGGAAGGGGCCAGTTGTTCTCAAAAGAACATAAAGGACCACAAAATCAGAGGCAATCGACCATATAGTCAAGCTAGGAGCAATTTCACTCACATAAAATGATAATTTAAAGCCTGTACTTGGCATCTTCTCAGTTGACTGAAAGAGGACTATGCACCGCATAATAAAAACAAATTCTGATTGTTTTTATTACCAGAAGGCAGTAAATGGCTGAGTTACAGATGTTACCTCAGTTAGGCATAAAGCTTTAGCACTCTTTAGCACTGGTTTCAATAAAAACATGAAAACTTCTGTAATCCGAAAGCAAACATTTATGACTGTGGCTCTTTGGAACAGCTAATAAATATTTGTTTGCCATTGCTTTCTGGAGCAGTTGGCTGCATATTAATTTAAACATGTCACCAGGAGGCTATTTGAGTCTTGCATGTAGGTACTTAAACCTTGTCTGTTGTTGTATCATTGGAAACATTAAATGATTAGAACTTGAGACATGCCTGAAAAAAAATAAAAGCAATGTAGCCCATCACAGCTCATCCTTATCAAATAGCCAGTCTCCCTCGAGAGTTAAATTGTTTCTTATATGACCTCAGTGTCTCTGCCTTAACTGTGCCTGGTACCCAGGTCATTCCTTACATCTATTATCCTTTGATGGGGAAAAGACTACCTAACAGCTGGCCTCTGGGTTTGTTTTCTCCCTTTCTATTATTACTGCTGAGCTAACAGCAATAACTCTCATGGACATTATCTATACCATTTAAGATTTATACACACACCCAAACTAATCACCTCAACCATTTTAAGATTTTTAAATTGCGTGGATTAAGAGTCTTCAGTCCCTTCTCACAGCTCGTACCTCTCAGGCTTAGGATCAGCTGTCTTATTTATCTCTGGACCGATTTTAATTTTTATGCTTTACATTTTTATGCTACTCTGATCACTCAAGAATCTTCAGTTTCTTTAGAGACTTGTATCTCATCAGTTCCTGTCCACAGGTTGCTATTTGATAGTCCAGATTCTAAAATTCTATGAATGAGTTACATTTTTTATAGCTTGGAAAATCTGCTTTCTGAATTTTAAGCTGTTCAAAATTTTGACGAGAAATATTCTTGAGTAACTGATCGTTTTCATTAGCTACAACTTTCTGGGTTTGTTTTGTTTAATTTGTTTCTGTAAGTGAATTTTCTCTCTTGTGAAATGTTTTAGATTAACTGCCCTTAAAAATGAAGTTTTATCCATAGATCTATCAACAAAACAACAGGTACATTGCTGATAGGCATAGTACAGACTTTTCCCACAATTCTAACAAACTGACTCAGTTCAGGCTCAAAAATAGATGGCACGGAGTGGTACAGTGTCTTGGCACCTCTCTCGTTCTCCAGAATCTGTTTTTCTTTAATAAAAAACATGAGTCTCTCATTGTAGTGGTAGCAAAGAAAACTTCAGAAATGTGAACGGAGTGTAACTGATGCAGAATCTGCAGAGATCCTGGAAGAATAGCTCTGAGAGGTGTGAACTGCCCCATTTACCAGAGTCAGGTGCTAACCCAGATGCCCAGGGATGATCTTTTAAATATCATCAGTATTAACTATTTTATTCCTCCTGTAAGAAAGCAGAGGGAGGATCAGAACTTCACAATGTATTGTGAACAATGTCTCACTTCCGTGCTACAAGTAGGCTGTCTTTGGGAGATACCATCAATTTCTTTTCCCTCACTCAAGAAGGAACCAGGCCCCAGGGCATATATAAGTGTCTCTGGAGCCCAGAGTACACATGATTATCTGCTAAACATCTGCACAATCTCTACTGTGTTGGCATCTCATTTTGACAACTCACATGAGTGGACCTTATTCTGTGGGTGGAGGATGAAAGAATACCTCCTCCCTTTTTGCCCCAGTCTGACCCCTGGCCTCATTCCTAACTTGGAGGGACCCTCTACTGCAACACCCATGTGAAGTAATGCCAGATGCTTTGACTCATTTGTAATGTGGACACCCGTCCATTAGGAACATGTTTGCTATTTGCATTGGAATACAACCACAAAATAATAAATACGATAAAATAAACAAAAAAAATCCCATAAGGTCCATCCTGAGAGGGATTTTTCCAGTTATCTCTCTCTTACGGACACATGTACACATCTTATTTTTGTGCAGGCATTTCATAACACTAAAGTATAATAAGCATGGTCAAACACTTGAAGAGTGACATTATATATAGATTCTCAGACTGCCTCCCTTGTGCTAGCCACTTCTGAACGCATCTATAAGCTTGAGCATGTACATTTTGTTCAAAGAACAAAGCTTTTTTACATCAGGGAAACATTTACCCAAGCCCCAGCTTTCTGCAAGTGAGCTGCATTGTTCTGCAACAGCTTCACAATAGACTGTTTCTGCATGTCCTCTCGGTTGTGATCTGCTGAAAACAAGGACAACAACTCCACATTAGCTGTAAAATAAAGAAACATTCATTATGATTTTTATTGCTCCCAACTACTGTAAACTGTGGAGGAATAGAGCTGCAAAGCTAGCTATTAAACTGTCTGCTCTTTCCTGTTTAAACAAGGCCTCTCCTGGGTTTTAGCTGCCTCAACCACTGTGGGTCAACATCCAGGAAGGAAGACGTTTCTACGGTAACCACCGAGGCCTTCTACTAAGGTGGTTCCATGAAAGTACTGGACTGGTGAGAGTGACAAGAAGCAGTTCATTGGATAATGTACAAAAAGGTAAAAAGTTATTGCAAGCAGACTGTTTTTATAATGAGGCCATTCAGACATAAAATCAAGTTAAATACGTAGTTTGTTTCCACATTGCAGAATTATTTTTGTCCTAATCTTTCAAGGATAGTTTATCTAGGCACAGTGGTATAAATAGTAAATAGCCCAGGGGGCTAGACATATTTGCTTTTTTCCCCACGTGGTATCCTGTTGCAGTTTGCTCCCAGGCAGACAGTAAAATGAAATTGTTTTCTTTTTTTCTTTTTTACTTTGAATACAGTCCTTTGCAAAAGACCACAAAGTCTATTTGCAGTTGCAACATCCCAAACCAAACAATACATTCTTACTCCAGTATTGTCATGAAATACCATTTCTGTGAAAGTTAGTTTAAAAAAATGCAAGTATATTTTAGCTAGACCTGTTTAGAGCTGTAATACCTAGACTCATGAGGATAATTGTGTGTGTGTGTTTGCCCTGTAGTAAAGTGGTCATCATGAGGTGGGTTACTTAGAGTATTATGGCATGGAGCTATATTTTACCCCTTTCTTGCTGCCTTTTTTATTAGTGAGATTCCCACCTCACCCTCATTCAACTCTGTTTATGACGCAGTTGAATAAAGCAGCACATTCCCAGCCTGCAGTACTGTGAGTAAAGAGGGTGTTTGTCTGTGGTTGTTGTTTATTTTATTGTTTGGGGGTTTTTTTGTTTTGGTTTTGTGGGTTTTTTAAACACAGAGTCGCCTCTTTACAAAATACCCAAACTATCTGCCCAGGTATGAATACAGTAGAACCCCGTTTATCTGATCTAATTGAGACCAGGGCCAGATCAGATAATCGAAACTTCGGATTATCAAGAGAACAAGCAAAGAGCGTTCTATCTGTTATTTTAAGATGCAGAGTTGCTTTTGAATGAGCTGACACCTCCCAGAAAAGCATTAAAACATACCCCTCTTCTTTATTTAGAGCATACACAAACAGTTACTTCTAGTAAAGAGCACCACTTTTTAAAAATGCAGAAACAATCATTTTAAGTTGCAACAGCAACTGTAATGGTAACCACTAACAATATGTAATTGAATAAAGTATCAGATTAAAATATAGTATTGCACACAGCACAGTGACAGGTACAGCAGCACTCATGCATATAATGACCGGAAAAAATCTGAGGCCTGGTCTACACTGCGGGAGCGGGTATCGATCTAAGTTACGCAACTTCAGCTATGTGAATAACATAGCTGAAGTCGATGTACTTAGATCGACTTACCGTGGTGTCTTCACTGGGCTGAGTCAACTGCTGCCGCTCCCCCGTTGACTCTGCTTGCGCCTCTCGCGGCACTGGAGTACAGAAGTTGACGGGAGAGCACTCAGGGATTGATTTATCGCATCTAGACTAGACATGATAAATCAGTCCCCGCTGGATCGATCACTGCCCACCGATCCGACAGGTAGTGTAGACATTATGTGAGAGTTTGCATTGTTTTAGATAAGAGGTTCTCTTCTTCATTGCAATCATGAGTCGCTTGCCAATGTTATAATCTTAGGCTATTTTTGCCAGTGATTCTTCTTTTTTAT
This sequence comes from Chelonoidis abingdonii, assembly GCF_003597395.2. Taxonomy (NCBI): domain Eukaryota; kingdom Metazoa; phylum Chordata; order Testudines; family Testudinidae; genus Chelonoidis; species Chelonoidis abingdonii. Next base: position 14,495,971 of record NC_133775.1, read on the forward strand.
TTTAGCGTACAATGACAGTACTACAATTTTCTCTTAATAGTATATGGTGATTTTACAAGGCTGAAAAGATGCAACGGTTACAGTAGTATTTCCATGGAGGTGACATCAATTTCGCATGCTATATTCCTGTGTGTACACTGGTTGTTCAGTTAATACAGATAGCCGGGTCATGAAGGCTTGGATACATGGGCTTCTACTGTATATGGATGGATACTGTGATACCTACTGTAGACACCAGATGAATGGCAAACTGTAAACACCATAGGTGATAGACATAGATGAGCAGATGCAACATATGTGTTACATCAGTCCAAGAGGCACCCTCTCTAGAAAACAAAACCTCTGCTCACATCTAGCACAGTGTCAGCCTTCAGTTTCATCTGGTGCTGTGATGGTCACATATGTTAAAAGAATACTTTTTAAGGCTGATAGCATACACCAGGGCAGTCACCAAGAAGCTGGAGACAATTCAAGTAGGCATAGAGCCATATCTGCCTAGGGACTTCGAGCACTTGTGTGAGGGAAGGTATCACACATTTCTTGACTCTCCTATCTATAGTCTAAAGGTGACCAGGTTAGTGTACTTACCAATCACTATATGGAAACTGAGCTTGTGTGTAAACAAATTAGAACTACTGTCGCCCCCAGAAAAAAATTACATCTTCCTTTTACGAGTAGTGAACCTCAAAAGGGTAAGCACCCCAGGATTTAGATGCTTAATCAGTCATTATGGATCTGCAAAATTGTATTGAACCTCTCTGTATTTGGACACTTGCACTCCAGATCTGGACAGAACAAGGAAGTACAGAGTCATTTGAAAATATATATTTTTTAAAATGTAACTGAACTTCTTTGAATCTCAAAGTGTTTGGGTTGATTTTTGCCCCAAGATGTCTGGGGAGGAAGAGAGGGCTGTATCAGAACCTGTTAGCCCATTCTAATCTGATTATAAGTAGAACCTCTGTGTTTTATCCACTGCATGTTGAAAAATATAGTCCTACACTCTGAAAATAAATGCAGAGCTGAAAAGCTTAGTTCTTCTAGGAATGCTTCATTATGCTCTCGATCTACATTGCTCTCAGTCTGTATTCAAGCCCACTTCCTTGTACAATCAAGTGGAATTGGCATGAAACTGGTGCAAAAAATTCGTCAGTTTTTTTGTTTTTTTCCTTTTCATTATGAACTCATATTTACCAGTAAATTTGCTTTTTGGCAGCCTTTCACCAGTAGCTTCCAGTCTACACATAACACTGAAAACTTTAATTAGAGGTCTTGTTATTGCAACATTTTCTTCTCTTGTTTTTTCTCTCTGCTCCTGTTTTTTAGGATAATAATGCTGTCTGAATGAACACATTTGTAAATTCATGTTTCCTCAGAGCAGCATACAATGTAGTAACAAGGGGGGTTGTGTACTCCTGTGCAATAGGAAACCACCAGTCTGCAAGTAAAGCTGTTCCATCCCTCCACAGTTTAGTTACTTACAACTAACTTTTACAACCCAAGTCCCGAATCTTGCAAAAATTTAGGCAAGTTCTTAATTTTACACACTTTGAGTAGTTTCACCAAGGCCAGTGGGGCTAGTCGTGTTGTGTAAATTAAGCATGTCTTTCCAAGAACATGGACAAAATTTGAATCATCTTTGCTTTAGAGTAAGGCCCAGGCCACGTCCCTTTCCAGTTAATAGATGTTCTGCATGTGGACTGGTTGCAAGATCAGACCAAAACCATTACACCCCAATCACATGGACAAATATTTCAAACCAACTAGTCTGCTGAATTTACTTGGACTACTGGCATCATCTGATGTACAACTGAGTTTGCATGGTAGCTCATAAAATTATGGCCTGTGTCATTAAACCTTTATTCCTGCTCCTTTAACAATCTGAGAGGAAAAAAATCTTCTCCAAACTAGATTTATGTTTATGGCATAAAGAGGAAAGAAATGCATTAAAATGTCATTTTATGAAATACAGTCATCTGAAAGCTAAGAAATCCAAAGTTAAATGCAGAACTAAATAACCTTAACTCTGTCCCTTGCATCTCTTACACTCAATCCATCCAAACAAAAGGAGATGAAAGGTATCACAACCAGACAGGTTAAACCCTGGATATCTTGTGGGTTCAGCCAGGAACTGTGATAGTTCAGGACATCTTAAACACTGTGGAATTTGCCCTTTCTTCTGCAGCTGCTCATATCTTCAAATAGATCCACAGCAGATTATGCAGCAGAATAGAGGTAGCCTTGCTGTAGGGGGATAACAGATATAAGATGTTGGCAGCCACAGAGGACCTGTAAAGAGTTACAATTTTGAACAGCGAACGCATGAGGGAAGAATATTAGGAAGATGGGAAGCGTTGGTATTGCTGTCTTATCCAGCGAAGTTGAACTGGTAGCAGCCTCCAACTGAGTAAGAGACAAATATATGAAGTGCCAGGATGTGCAAAAATGGAGATTGGCTTCTCTTGTTTGCTCTTAGCTTCAGAGGCTCACTGTGCATTCTGGGGTCTGATGGAGAGCGGGAAGAACAGTGACAGCCTTGCCCAGGCCCATTACATTTGTTATGCCCTATGGATCTTCAAAGGAAGTGAGGTGACAGTAATGTGGAAAAGGGGACAAGATTTGAATCAGGTGCCAGTGAAAGGGAGAGTCAGGGAGATGTGAGTGTGAAGAGAGGCAGAGTCAGGAATGGGGTGAGAGGAGATGAGGTGAATGGAGTGGAGTGAGGGTTCAGTTTGGCTAGCTCAGGTGGAGAACCCACATCATCTGTGGTAGGGAGGATTATTAATTGTATCAGAGGCTGGGTGTGGGGCAGGGATCAGAGAGAGGAAGAGGCTAGAAAGAGGCAGAGAGGGCTACTCTACACTGATCCAAACTTGAAATAAGGTCCAGATTTGTCTCCAGGCTTTAGAGGTGGGTAGGGGATCCAAATTCCTAACATACAAAGACAGAGCTCTAAATGCCAAGTGCCAACACTGCGCTGCTGCTGCTGTTCATGATGAAATAACAGGCCATCTGTTAGTACAGGTCCTTCTAGACTAAAGTCTAATTTCAGTGCTCCAGGGGTTTGCATTGGGTCAGAGGTCACCAGGCAATTCCACTCACTGAACAAGGATGAAGCTCATTTTCACTAAAAACAGAGAGCACAGAGCAGGAATCTGTACTCGGTCAACCCCGTGTATCTGGTATCTGGAAAATCTCAGTGGTGAAGAGCTGTCTAGAGATCAATAGAAGAGGTGTGTGGTGCCAAAGCAGACAGCGGTATCACTGGCACTGGAATAACGGCTTATTTACCTTCCTTCGCTGTCATTCATTTACCTTCATTTGCTGTGACCAGCTTGAAGTACAGACCTGTGCAATAGATTAAAAAAGTCAAAGAGCAGAAGCCCAGTCAGCTTAGTTCAATTACACTGAACCTCTGCAAAAATAGATAGGGCCCAGGAGCTGGCCAGTACGCCTACAGAGGGCAGTAAAGAGTCTTCTTTGTGGTGGATTATCCCACCATATGGGACACAACACGAGAGAGAGAGAGAGAGCAGCTAAAATTAGGGTGAGTATGGAGTGGGCATAGCCAGCATTCTGACCCAGCCGACCAAGACACCTGTGCCAGAGTATGAAGAAAAGAGAGCTGCACCGGGGACAGGGCTGGCGTAGATTACTCCACCCAGGGAACAAAGGGAAGCAGGGACTGAGGCCTGGTCTACACTACGCGTTTATACTGAATTTAGCAGCGTTAAACTGATTTAACCCTGCACCTGTCCACACAACTAGGTCCTTTATATCGATATAAAGGGCTCTTTAAACCGGTTTCTGTACTCTTCCCCGACAAGAGGAGTAGCGCTGAAATCGGTATTGCCATGTTAGATTAGGGTTAATGTGGCCGCAAATCGACGGTATTGGCCTCCGGGCGGTGTCCCACAGTGCACCATTGTGAACGCTCTGGAAAGCGATCTGAACTCGGATGC
>NC_133775.1:14500923-14508146 GCF_003597395.2 Chelonoidis abingdonii
CTACCTTGCAAAGGCAAATGAATGCTGCTGTGTAGCACTGCAGTACTGCCTCTGTCAGCAGCATCCAGTACACATACAGTGACAAAAGGCAAAATAGGCTTCATGGTTGCCATGCTATGGCGTCTGCCAGGGCAATCCAGGGAAAAAGGGGGCGAAATGATTGTCTGTCGTTGCTTTCACGGAGGAAGGATTGAGTGACTACATTTACCCAGAATCATCCGTAACACTGTTTTTGCACCATCATGCATTGGGATCTCAACCCAGAATTCCAACGGGCGGGGGAGACTGCGGGAACTATGGGATAGCTACGGGATAGCTACCCACAGTGCAATGCTCCAGAAATCGATGCTAGCATCGGTACTTGGACGCACACCACCGAATTAATGTGCTTAGTGTGGCTGTGTACACTTGACTTTATACAATATGTTTTACAAAACCAGTTTATGTAAAACCGGAATAATTCCGTAGTGTAGACATACCCTGAATTGTGGCTCACAATTCCTGGGGCGGTGCAGCTTTGTGCTGGCTCTTACTCAAGGCAAACTGCAAGGGGCCAGACTAGCCCTTAGCAGTTCAGCCACACACAGACATGCATAAAATGGATGTGCAGGGCTACCGTTCTGTCAGTATCTATAGAAAAAACAACAGTGCTTTTGATACTGAAGTGCACTGACACAGGAATGGCTTCTTGAGGGGTTATTTTGTTTTAGTTTATCACTTTGATTGCCTCCTCTGTGGTCACAGTTCTGTATGGGATCGTTGCAATAACAAAAGGTTCCTGTGCAGAATAGATACATTGAAAGTTAAGGGCAACACTCCATTTGTATGGCTAGCTAATACAGTTTATTTGATCTGTAAAGTCAACAGCTCTCTCCAGGTCTCCTTTGTACTTAAACAGCCTGCTCTAAGAACTCAGTTTTCCACATTGTCAACCAAATACGTTCTAGCTGGGGATGAGCAAAGCAGGAACCAGCTGGAACATTCTTTCTCAGTTCAGAACAAACCAACTCCTCCTTTGGTTTTGGGAAAAAGTGGCTCTCTGGGTATAGTTACATTTTCCTCATTATTTTTCCTTTTTGTGCACCTCTTCCCTTTTGGGAGCCAGCCAGTGGTAGAGGCAGATGTGCCTGAACATGCTGAAAGGACTCCAGAGGACCTTGGAGTATCAGAAATGGTACAAGACAGGCCATTCTCATGAGGTTTCTAGCCCATCCAAGAGGCTCAGACAAGCTTTTGCTAAGCATACCAAGTGTGAGGTTTGTACCTCACTAGTTCCGATCATATTGCCTGCATCTAGGTCTAAGTAGAAGGATACTAGTGTGCTGGTAGATTATAGGAGAAGTGCAAATGCACCAAGGGAGATTTTCATCATGAACTTCTAGGGCAAAATCTTACTTTTGCTATATAGAGCTGCACAATGGTTGGGGAGCAAAGTGGGGCCAGTCATGTTATGGGTCCCAGCACCATCCTGCCAGTGCAAGGCCGGGGACTTAGTGTGACAAGGGGACAACTCGGTGGGTAATACCTTCTTTTTTAAGTCTCCTTCTATATTTACGATATCATGCAGCTAGTGCCCCTAGTACAGGTATAAATAGCGGTGCAGACAGCGAGGCCAAGCTTCAATAAATAAAGGAAGGACACTGCAGAATCTTAGGGTATGTACCAGACACAGTTGTCTACCCGCCCAAGCACTACTTCCCATGTCTATTCTGCTATGTTTAGCAGAGTAGCGTCCCGTTGCCTCCCTCTGTCAGAGCCTTTTCCTGCTGCCTCTCTCTTACCAAGTTGCCAGAGCCTTTCGCTGCCATACATAGGTGCACTTCACCTGTAGCTACATGCCACAAGGTGGGTACAGTCTGCTCTTCACTGCCATGGGTAGCTACAAGTGCCCTACATGATGCCAGTGTAGACAAGGCCTATACTTGTTGTATATACAGGTCTATGCAGCTTATGCCTTTGGGAGATGGGGGTATGACTACACCCACTCAAGGCTTTGGTTTGTCAACAACCTTGTTGCAGAATTCTCTTGAGTGCTTGGTTGGTGCTGTAAGGGTGCATGCTAACAACACCCTGCCCCTGCCCATGCACAAGGTAGCCTTTGGCCCTGAGTTGCACATATTTGTTTTATTATTAATGGAACAGCAACAGTTAATAGTGTAAAAACAATGTATTTTCTTCTTTTCCAAGCAGCACAAAGGAATGTAGCACAACTGCTATAAAAGCATTAACCCTTCCATTGATGAGATAAGAGCCCAGCTAAAGCCCCCCGTAAGTGACCACCCAAGGAACAGTCACGTAGCAGAGGTATATCAGATAAAACTGAAATGCGTGGGGATCCTATAAATCGGCCATTTAAGACAGGAGGCCTATCTTAGTGTGGTGCCTAGTGCAAGTTTCACTGCACAAATATTCACGTAATAAGTCACTGTTATCAGTCTGATATAAGGTTAGTTTTGAATTTATCATCAGGGAAGTCGCTCTACTGGCTTCAATGGGATTTTTATCTGGATCGCCTCAACCGATCCAGCCTGTTACGCCAAGCACTGTGCTAAGACTCTCCATTGCTTTCCCTTTAACAAACCACATCTTTATTTCAGTAATTGTTGTGTGTGTTATTGCTGGGGGGAGAGGAGGAAAAAGAGACCTAAAAAGCCAAAGCCAATCAGGCAAAAGACTGAAAACTCCCAAGTTTTCAGGGGTTTGTTGAGGTCAGTTACAAAATGTTCACTGCATTTAAATTCTTTCATTGTCACATGCACTAAGTGGCCTTTCTCCAATAAAAAGTGATCTATTTTGCAGGTTTAAACACAGGTTGTCAAATGATCAAGCAGTAGTTTTGCCTTAACAGTCGTTAATATCTCTCAACACCTAATCAATCTACACAAGAAGTGTTGGTAAAGGATAAAAACAGTTCACACTTGACTCTTGGCATCCTCCAGGCTCCTTACTTTTTCCCCTTTCTGGATTTTCACTAATGTCTGAGTGGAAACTAATTAAAATGATCAAAATAGAAGAAAAATGGAAACCTTATTACAGGTGTTATGTTTCTGCACCCATTTCGCCCAAGGACAGAGTTTCCCAGGAGAAGAATTAATAGTTAATCTATTAAACTGGAAAGGTTATTTGCAAGGTCAGACAATGTGACTAAATTTAAAGATCAAAATGACATGTTTTATAATTACAGTCATATAACCTGTAACTGAAAATAGAGGACAACAAAATGAAATCACAGCTTTCATATTTTTTCATAAGTGACATTGAAATGTTTCTTCTTACTGGGAATGAGTGAATTAACTTCAACCTCATTAAGAACTGACTCAAAACTTCTAATAAAGCAAAAATGTAACCAGATTTTTCAGATGTCTGAAAAAAGTTAATTTAACATTTTTTCCCATTATTTGTCATCACTGTGGACCTTTACAGTCTTGGGTTCCTGCTAGGATGAGAAGCAGAAGCATGGATGAGTCCTAAGAAAGGATGTTCTCATGCATCATATATCAACCCAATCAGTAACACAAAATCTCAAGGGAAATCCCCACAGATTTCCAGCCGTTTCAAGAGATTCAGCTGAACATCTGAATTTCTGAGAGTTTATCCAAATGAAATCTCCAGGCCTTTCAAGAATTGCATTTTGCTGTTAATTATGTAGGGCATGAACTTTCTCCCATTTGAGATCTAGATTATGCGATTTATACCAAGCCCTCAGTATGTGGTGCTGAGACCCCTCCCATCAGCAAGGGATGATTATACTAGGCTAAGGATATGTCCCAGCTGCCTGCCCCTGTCCTGCAGATTAGGTCTAGGGTATGCTTACAGAATGAGTGGGACTAATGTCTCCTAGAAATAAGTCAATGCTCTGCATGCTGGCTAACAGATTCTGGTCCAACCTGTTGCTGGAGGGAGTCATCCACATGGATATTGAAGCCAGCCAGTATGATGAATTTAAAGGATGACACAAGCTTCTTCAAGTCTGCTGTGATGCTCCTCCTGATGCTGTCTGAAGGCCAATACTCCATCGGCAGAATCCTAGATTGGGCAGCCCAAGTGGGTGCACTCACAGAATTTTGACTTGTAGAGGTGTGTTTCTCCTGTGTCTAAAATCAGACGCAAACACAGTCATTCCTCCTCGTTTGTTAGTCCATAGGTATGGTGGGCCGAGCAGCCAAGTAGGATGAATTGTGATGTTGACAACTTGTCCAAACAGGTGTTGGAGAGGCACAAGAAGACAGGTCTCATCTGAGACCAGCTCATGTGTCATCCATTTTTGTTTTTGACTTAACTTGCATTATTTCTTTTCCGTACTGAGGCAGGCATGGCCAATGGGCTCAGGGATGGAGCACAACTGTCTGGGTCTGGCGCAGTTTCTCCAAGCTGGTTTCTTCTGTGGTTCCTTGGGCTTGGTGTGCTTGAGCACTTTCAGATGTAAAGTGTGGCAGTTGTGTTCAATGTGTCACTTAGCTTTGTTGACAGATCAGTCTGTGAAAAGATGCATAAAGAGAAGCTGGGCTGCTGCTTGTTACAGCCTAAATTGTGTTTTGAGGAGGGCTTTTTTGCATTTACCTACATTGTCTCAGAATACGCTAAGGCAAATATTTTCAACAGTGACCAGTCACTTGGGATACACAAATCAAAATATCTTAATGAGGCCTGATTTTCACAGGGTGACAGCGTGCTCAGCATTTTCTGAAAATCAGACACCTTTAAGGTGTTTCAAGATTGTCCCCTCCCTCCCCAAAATCACTAGTCACTTTTTAAAATTGTGACTCTAATTCTCAGACATTCAGCACGAAAGTGTGAGCATCCCACAGTTCAGAAAATGTAACTTCCAAATAATTAGGGAAAACTTGGGATGTACAAAGCTGTGGAATCAGAGGATTTTGTTTCCTGTACACCCGCCCTGACGCTCACAAAGCAGTATGGTTATTAGTGTCCCTGTTTACCACAGATTACATATAGAGAGAAGTATGTGTGCCATTTCATCAGCAACTAGGCTGTATCCTCAGGTTTTGTGGGCAACACTGATGGTGATGCTTCTCTTTCCAACTGGCCCTCTGTAGCCTCCACTAGTGGGGTCAGCATTTTGTGGCTACAGCTGTAGCAGAACCCAGATGTCAAAGCTTGGATCTTTTCCCCTCGAAGCAGAGGCATCTGTATTTGTGTCTGGTTCCGCTAATGGCTTTGCTGGCTGAAGCTGCAGAATAATGATGGAGCTGGCTGGTTGTCATGAGGTTTGTTGATGGACTCACCTGTCCTCTAAGCCAATTTTCTTTTCAGTTTTTCTTTCCACATAATTTAAATCATTGTCATGTGTAGCGGGGTGCATGCTGGGCTCTGCTGGTTTCAGCCACTGTTGCTCTCTCCAATCAGTCAGGAATGCCTCAGTTTGATGGAACACCAGAAGCCTCCCACCTCCCTCTATGCCTGGCCTTTCTCTTCCCCCTTTCCCTCTGGCCTCCTTCCAGCCTGTAAAACCCTGGCTAATGACGCTGGCAGATGCTGCCCATTACCAGGCAGACACAGAGCTTTCCAACCCAGACCCAATCCATTCCCTTTGATTGGGGCTGGAGTGGCACAGGCTGATTAAGTGCTTCTCACTCAGCACCCTGTCACACCGTGACCAAAAGTTCCAAGCCTGCCCATGTCCTGGTGCTCAAAAGGATGAAAATTTCCAAAGAACTTCAGCATAAGATCCTCCAATTAGTGTTCTACATAACCATCCTACCTGACCCTTCTTCGTGGTCTCTTCTACCATAAATACTCACAACCCTAAAAGATTGCTTCTGCCAAGATAATGTGTTTATAAAGATTTTTGTGAATCAGTAGTATAGGCAGTAGGATATGCTGACGTTGCATGTAATCGCCAACCATCTCCCATAACTAAAAATGTCATAATTATTTCCCAGTGAGCCCAGTAACACAATGATGGGTATAATAAGATAGATATGCTGCACACCATACTAAATTGTACATCAAAGACACAGAGCACAACAAACACGGCCATAGTTCATGTTAATTTACATTAAATATTTCACAATGGGGATGTAATATGCTGATGCTCCTTAGCAGACAGTTCCAAACATGCCGGACTACAGAGTGCTTTTGTGATGTGTAAAAATACCAATTAGTTATTAGAGTGAGACCATCAGATTCACTTTGTTTGTTATCTAAGCCACTAGACTGAAACCTTCAGTGGTTTCAGCCTCTGCACTAAATAGCTCAACAGTATTTTTATCTGCTTACTTTTGTATACTAGCAGAAATTGGTTTATCCTCTCCTAGTCCTAGAGTGATAACGTTATCACTCAACCTCTGGAATAAGCAACGGCAGAGAAGAAATATCTGCTCCACTAGAATGTAACAAAGTCTGTAATTGCAAGTTTTTCCTTTAGGAACAACAGCTGGGTTATAATTGAACCAGAAAACATGTGAATAATTGAGGAACGGGAAGCCAGCGAAAAGGACAAGTGTGGTGCATTTAGATCAGAAAATGTGAATTCAGCTCTCTGAAAATAATATCTCTATATTTTGACTTGCTGCCAACAAAAAATATTTTTCACTGTGACCTGGCTAGCAATAATTTGGAATTTTTTCTTCTCTTGTAAATGAAAGTCAGTCAAACAAAACTGGCAACAAACAAATGAAGCTCATTTCTCTCCTACCTTTGCTTAATGGTCAGTTTTCTAGATCTTCAGCATTCATCAGACACGTTACTATTGAAAACATATTTCTTAGTTGACTCTTTTTGATTTCTACCAATAGAGCATAGAAATAAATCTGAGTGTGAGTGTAGAGATGCAAAGGAATGAAGACTCTGAGAACAGCCAGATGGTTTAGCTCTGGTGCTCCCTGCAGCCCATCTGAGGTGCCAGATCCTATAGTGCATTATACACCTGTTTTACCTGGTGCTACATATCATGCTTGTGAAGTATGGCATTATAACGTCCTGTACTCCCTTCTGTATTGAAAGGAGCAAGGGAATCTTCCTGAATGGCCAGATCCCCAGCCCAAAACCAAACCAAAATGCACAGGGACCTTGAAGAGGAATCTTGCCTCGTAGGCTCCATGGCCCCTGCCCTGTGCCATGTCTGGAGCAGGGCTCCTGATTGTGGGGGAGGGCAGGGAGAGGCAGGTGTAACTCAGCCATAGTGTGTTAAATTTTGGCCTCCAACTCCTTCCATAGCAGATTTACAGTGTGTGTGTGTGTGTGTGCGTGTGTGTGTGTCC